>NW_026060298.1:63307-107541 GCF_024139225.1 Suncus etruscus | reverse complement strand
AGTGGATATATATAGGACACTCCATCCCCAGAAACTTGGATACACATTCTTCTCCAATGTACATGGGACATTCTCCAGGATAGACTACATGCTGGCACATAAAACATACCTCCATAAGATCAAGAGGATAGAAATTTTGCAGACTACCTTCGCTGACCACAAGGCTCTGAAATTATTTGTGAACTCCAAAGGGACTCAGAAGAAACACTTTAACACCTGGAAGTTAAACAGCCTCATGCTCAATAACCAGTGGGTCCGAGATGAAATCAAGGAGGAAATAAAAAGGTTCCTGGAAACAAATGACAATAAAGACACAAACTCTCAGAACTTATGGGACACAGCAAAAGCAGTACTGAGAGGAAAATTTATAGCTTTGCAAGCACACATCAGGAAGGAAGAAGGAGCTTACCTGAGTAGCTTAATGACACAGCTAATAGAACTAGAAAATGCTCAACAAAAGGACCCAAGAACAGGAAGACAGAAGGAAATAACAAAGCTGAGAGCAGAAATCAACGAAGTGGAAACTCAAAAAACAATCCGAAAGATCAACGAAAGCAGAAGTTGGTTCTTTGAAAAAATAAACAAGATTGATAGACCACTGGCAAACCTAACAAAGAAAGAGAGAGAGAGAAACTTGATAACTCGTATCAGGAATGAAAAAGGAGAGATCACTACTGATATGACAGAGATTCAAAGGGTAATCAGAAACTACTTTGAAAAACTCTACGCCACTAAAAATGAGAACCTGGAAGAAATGGATAAATTCTTGGACTCTTATAATCTTCCACGGTTGAAGGAAGAGGATGTAGCATATCTAAACACCCCCATCACCATTGATGAAATTAAAACAGTAATCAAATGTCTGCCGAAAAACAAAAGCCCAGGTCCAGATGGATTCACTAATGAATTCTATCAAACTTTCCAAGAGGAACTACTGCCAATCTTGGCAAGACTCTTTCATGAAATTGAACAAACAGAAACACTTCCAAATAGCTTTTATGAAGCCAACATCACCTTGATACCTAAACCAGACAGAGACGCTACCAAAAAAGAAAATTACAGACCAATATCACTGATGAATGCAGATGCAAAGATCCTCAACAAAATCCTGGCAAATAGGATTCAATGCCTCATTAAGAAGATCATCCACTACGATCAAGTAGGTTTCATCCCAGGAATGCAAGGCTGGTTTAACATCCGTAAATCTATCAACATAATACACAACATCAATAACAAGAAAAATAAAAAACCACATGATCATATCAATAGATGCAGAGAAAGCATTTGATAAGGTCCAACACCCATTCTTGATCAAAACTCTCAGCAAGATGGGAATGGAGGGAACCTTTCTCAATATAGTGAAGGCCATCTACCACAAGCCAGTGGCAAATATTATCCTCAATGGAGAAAAACTGAAAGCCTTCCCTCTAAATTCTGGCACAAGACAAGGCTG
Organism: Suncus etruscus; assembly: GCF_024139225.1. Classification (NCBI taxonomy): domain Eukaryota; kingdom Metazoa; phylum Chordata; class Mammalia; order Eulipotyphla; family Soricidae; genus Suncus; species Suncus etruscus. Next base: position 106,088 of record NW_026060298.1, on the reverse strand, counting down.
TCCTCTCTCACCACTCCTATTCAACATAGCACTGGAAGTACTTGCTATAGCGATTAGGCAAGAAAAGGATATCAAGGGAATCCAGATAGGAAAGGAAGAAGTCAAGCTCTCACTGTTTGCAGATGACATGATACTCTACTTAGAAAACCCTAAAGACTCTATCAAAAAGCTTCTAGAAACAATAGACTCATATAGCAAGGTGGCAGGCTACTAAATTAACACACAAAAATCAATGGCCTTTCTATACACCAACAGTAATAAAGAAGAAATGGACATTAAGAAAACAACCCCAATCACAATAGTACCACACAAACTCAAATATCTTGGAATCAACTTGACTAAATATGTGAAGGACCTATACAAAGAAAACTATAAAACTCTGCTCCAAGAAATAAGAGAGGACACACGGAAATGGAAACACATACCCTGCTCATGGATTGGCAGGATTAACATCATCAAAATGTCAATACTCCCCAAGGCATTATACAGATTTAATGCCATCCCTCTAAAGATACCCATGACATTCTTCAAAGAAGTGGATCAGACACTTTTGAAATTCATTTGGAACAATAAACACCCTCGAATAGCTAAAGCAATCATTGGGAAAAAGAATATGGGAGGAATTACTTTTCCCAACTTTAAACTGTACTACAAAGCAACAGTTATCAAAACAGCATGGTATTGGAATAAGGATAGGTCCTCAGATCAGTGGAATAGGCTTGAATACTCAGAAAATGTTCCCCAGAGATACAACCATCTAATTTTTGATAAAGGAGCAGGAAATCCTAAATGGAGCAGGGAAAGCCTCTTCAACAAGTGGTGTTGGCACAATTGGATAGCCACTTGCAAAAAATTAAACTTAGACCCCCAGCTAACATCATGTACAAAGGTAAAATCCAAATGGATTAAAGACCTCGATATCAGCCCCAAAACCATAAGATATATAGAACAGCACATAGGCAAAACACTACAGGACATTACAGGCATCTTCAAGGAGGAAACTGCACTCTCCAAGCAAGTGAAAGCAGAGATTAACAGATGGGAATATATTAAGCTGAGAAGCTTCTGCACCTCAAAGGAAATAGTGCCCAGGATACAAGAGCCACCCACTGAGTGGGAGAAACTATTCACACCCAATACCCATCAGATAAGGGGCTAATCTCCAAAATATACAAGGCACTGACAGAACTTTACAAGAAAAAAACATCTAACCCCATCAAAAAATGGGGAGAAGAAATGAACAGACACTTTGACAAAGAAGAAATACGCATGGCCAAAAGACACATGAAAAAATGTTCCACATCACTAATCATCAGGGAGATGCAAATCAAAACAATGATGAGATACCACCTCACACCCCAGAGAATGGCACACATCACAAAGAATGAGAATAAACAGTGTTGGCGGGGATGTGGAGAGAAAGGAACTCTTATCCACTGCTGGTGGGAATGCTGTCTAGTTCAACCTTTATGGAAAGCGATATGGAGATTCCTCCAAAAACTGGAAATCGAGCTCCCATACGATCCAGCTATACCACTCCTAGGAATATACCCTAGGAACACAAAAATACAATACAAAAACCCCTTCCTTACACCTATATTCATTGCAGCTCTATTTACCATAGCAAGACTCTGGAAACAACCAAGATGCCCTTCAACAGATGAATGGCTAAAGAAACTGTGGTACATATACACAATGGAATATTATGCAGCTGTCAGGAGAGATGAAGTCATGAAATTTTCCTATACATGGATGTACATGGAATCTATTATGCTGAGTGAAATAAGTCAGAGAGAGAGAGAAAAACGCAGAATGGTCTCACTCATCTATGGGTTTTAAGAAAAATGAAAGACACCCTTGTAATAATAATTTTCAGACACAAAAGAGAAAAGAGCTGGAAGTTCCAGCTCACCTCAGGAAGCTCACCACAAAGAGTGATGAGTTTAGTTAGAGAAATAACTACATTTTGAACTGTCCTAATATTGAGAATGTATGAGGGAAATGTAGAGCCTGTTTAGGGTACAGGCGGGGGTTGGGTGGGGAGGAGGGTGATTTGGGACTTGGGTGATGGGAATGTTGCACTGGTGATGGGTGGTGTTCCTTTTATGACTGAAACCCAAACACAATCATGTATGTAATCAAGGTGTTTAAATAAAAAAAAAAAATAACTCCTGAAAAAAAAAAAAAAAAAAAAAGAAAAATACACATTCCAGGGCCAGAACAGTAGAACACTGGTAGGGCAATTTGTCTTGCATGCGGCTGAACTAGGATCCCCCGACATTCCATATGGTCCCCCAACTCAGGAGCGGTTTCTAAACATATAACCAGGAGTAACCCCTGAGCATCACCAGGTTTGGACAAAACAAAAGGAAGGAAGGAAGGAAGGAAGGAAGGAAGGAAGAAAGAAAGAAAGAAAGAAAGAAAGAAAGAAAGAAAGAAAGAAAGAAAGAAAGAAAGAAAGAAAGAAAGAAAGAAAAGCAAAGCATGAGACCAGAGAGAGAGCATGGAGGTAGAGTGTTTGCCTTGCATGCAGAAGGATGGTGTTTTGAATCCCGGCATCCCATATGGTCCCCTGAGATTACCAGGTGCGATTTGAGTGTAGAGCCTGGAGGAACCCATAAGCGCTGCTGGGTGTGACCCAAAAAAAAAGAAAAAAGAAACGCATGAGCAGATGTTTCCTGGGAAAGTCCACCCTGCAGTGAAAAGTCTTCATCCCAGATTTTATTGCCTGTGAAAAATCACCACTAAAACTTTCTTGGAAGCTATGATCTGGGGATTCTGCCTCTAGTGGGAGCCAATCTATCTTATCTAGCCCTTATCTAAATTTTGTCCTTAATCAACTTGAGATGTAACTAATAACATGAAACACATACTGTTTTTAAACCCAGAGCACACAATCAATTTCCTTAATGTCTACCCTAGACACAGAAGCACACACTCTGCTTTCAACCCCTCTCTCATTCGGCCTGATTGGCTGACACAGAGACTACAGCCTATTGTCCCTTATAAATATCCCTTTCCACCTACATAAAGTGAGTGACGCTCTGGAAGTGACTGGTGGATGCTTCCTGTGGGTACTCTAGAGGCCCAGGTTGTAACCTCCTCAGTAAATTCTACATCTTGAGATCTGACTTCCCCAGCATCATTTATAATGCTGATACCCATTTTGTTGTAGTTGGAGCAGGACTGAAGAAGATGAGCCTATGTTCTCACTCAGCAGGTAGTGTACTTGTCTTGCGAGCAACCATGGAGGTTCAATTCCTGAATCTCATGGTCCCCTGACTCCTGAGTGCAGAGCCTAGAGTAACCCTGAGCATCACTACTTGTGATCCCAAAGTCAAATAAGGATGACAAATTGGTAAAAAAAAAAAAAGTGAACAATGAAAGCAATACCCACCAGTGAAAATTCATGGGTATCTGAAAAAACGTGTCTCTGAGCACCATTATTTTATTGAACTTTGTGGTGGCCTGGTGCTGATGGGTAGGTGGTGTTTGCAAAGGAACTTTGGTGATTTATTTCCTAGCTGAACTTCTCCAGTGTGAGGCCATTCACCTTCCCTTTGTCCATCTATCTAAGAATTGGTGAAGCTCTACTCTGGAACAGCTGGTTTAAGCCCAGAAGTGGGAGAATTCTCTTTTCTGGTGTGGAGTGATTTTCGGAGCTAATGCCTGTTCTTTAGGACTCTGGCCATAAATAGAATGGCATCAAGGTCTTTATTGTGGTCAATTTCTGGAACTTTTTGGTATTGAAGCTGGTGCCCTCAAACTTTAGCTCTGCCAACCTGAAAGCTTGTGAGGTAGGTTGCAGGGAAGCAGGGGTTTGAAGGGAAGATTTAATCTCTGGTCACCACAGGGCTGCTATGTCCAAATGAGGCCCGAGAGAATCAAGAACCAAAGTCCCTCTGGGTCCATGATAAGGGTCCTAGACTAAGACAAGCCCAAATCCTTGTAAAATAGTTCTTGAGACAGGTTAAAAGTAGTTATTATTGAGGCAGGTTAAAAGTTTAGGTACTTTTCCACTCTCAGCTAAAGCAAAGGGAGTTAACTCATTTCCACTCTAAGCCAAGGTAGAGAGGGAGTTAACTCAAATAAAACCACAGAATGTACACTCTAAAGGAATGCAGGGTTTTGAAGACCATTCCTGTTCTTTTTAGATAGAGGAACTAGGTGGGTCTGGAATGTTCCCCCAGGTAAGGTCTTTATGACAACCAAAGTTGAGTCAGATAAGTTGAGACCTTTATTTTATGAAATAATCTGCTTTGTACACAAAATGAGATAAGCCAATCATGTATGTGATGAAAGATATAGGCCAATCATGTATGCTGTGAAAGTTGAACTGTTTCTATTAACCAATGAAATGTATGGGCCTGTTAATGTTTGTAATAGCTATAAACTAGCTGAGATTTTGCTCCGAAGTCCTTGTCAACTTCACTGTTGGATGAGACTTGGACCTCTGCTAGCCAAATAAAGTTCATTTTGTGTCTTGCATTTTCGGGGGTGGTCTCTGACTCTCAGTGCCAACCCAGATCTATGCAGTCCAGTGGGACCTCATGGGGTGCGTGGGATGGAAACTGGTAACCCTGTGTGTAGTTCATCAACTTCCCAGGCTGAACTACCTCTTGGGTCCCATTGAAGTGCTCATGTAAATAACCTTTGCTGGTTTCAGAGATATAGCATGGTAGTAAGGAGTTTGCCTTGCTTACAGAATGTCAGTGATTCGAATCCCAGCATCCCATATGGTCCCCTGAGCCTGCCAGGAGTGATTTGTGAGCGTAGAGTCATGAGTGAGCCCTGAGTACTGCCGGGTGTGACCTAAAAACAAAACGAAAAGACCTTTGCTTTTTCCTTTCATCTATCCTGCAATGATTCGTACTCTTAATAAAGGCAACCCAGATACTCATATGATTTGTTAAACTCTGCTTGCAAAAAGTGGCAGTGAATGCACCAGTAAAAATAAGATTGGTTGACTCAACGAGATTCAATATGCTGCTTAACACCCCTGCTGGAATTTTGACTCTGATTTCTTGTGCAAAACTGCAAGCTGAGACCCCCCACACACAATTACCCAAACAGACCCACATTTAGATTTTTATTACACTCACAGAACCAAAACAGGTATTTATTTAGGAATGTGTCCAGAAATTTTCTCTCTCTGACATGATGTCATAAATATGTGGATGTAGACATAGTTGAAATTTTGAACGTTTCCCTGTGTGTTGGTAGGATGGAAAAGTATCAGTGACCAAATTTTTAATAAATGGTAGGTCCTTGTCTCCTAAATCCCAAGTCTCCTAAAATCTTGGCTATGAATTGTTTACAGTTCAGGAAATGTTTATTCAATGCATTAAAAATATTTCATTTAGTTTAGTGATTTACAAAAACTCATCGAGTTCTAACACATATTTCAACATCAATCCTATGCTGGTGACAGCTCCCGTCATCAATACTCCCATACTCCCTCATGATCCACCTCACCCCATCCCTTCCTGCGATCTTCACAGGCACAAAACAGAGTTCTGTGGTTGTGTTCAGGTCCAGGGTGGAAAAAGAAGAACTTGCACTCGAAAGAAAGAAGCAAAGCACAGCTTTACTTGTCCCTAGCAAGCCCCAACCTGACTGATTTGGGTCTTCTCTCAGAGAGCTACCCAACCCCTATCCCATGAGATGCAATCAAGTTTGCACAATTTTTCAGAAAAGGCAATTTTATTCTCTTAAACTTGAAACTAATATGCAAATGTCTAGGGGATTTTCCAAATGGAAACTTGGAATTGTTAGATATAAATAAAATAAATGGTGTCCCTTATGTCTTCATAGTCCCTCCTATTTTGGGGACCCTGAGTAAAATCTTTGGCTTTCCTGATGGTCTCTTGTCTCTACCCATAACTATTGACAATTACTGGGACCTCAGCACTAGCTCCATCACTGCACCTATGTGAGCCTAGGTAAATTGAATGAGTGGATTTATTATGAAAGGACATACTAAGAGCATGAAGGGGATTCAGTGAACCACTGCTGATATGAGGAGGTGGAATCTTTTCATTGCCTTTCCTGCTCTTGCAAACTGACATTTACCCACTGCAGAGTCCCCTGTTCTGTTTGCATAGAAACAACACTACCCCCCCTAGGGCCATGCACAATCCCCTTGCTTCACAAGTGTAGTTTTGGGGCCCGCTGGTGGTGCTGGAGATAAGGTGCCTGCCTTGCCTTCACTAGCCTTGGACGGACCGAGGTTCGATCCCCCGGCATCCCATATGGTCCCCCAAGCCAGGAGCAACTTCTGAGCACATAGCCAGGAGTAACCCCTGAGCATTACCGGGTGTGGCCGAAAAAATAAAAAAAAAAAAAAACACACACACAAGTGTAGTTTTAATCTTCTGCTCTTTTAGAGAGTGACCTCTGCTAGGGAGATATAGTCTTACAATTCAGCACCAGCTGAATCCACAACTGGATCCACAACTTTAAATAAGACACTACCCTTGAATAAGACTTTAGTCATTATTGAATGCTGAGTCCATTAAACCCTCCTCATGGTTGGCAGTAGGGATAGACAATCGAGAGAGTTTGTAGGCAGTTGGAGGTGCAGGAAGAGTTTGTGGCAGTTGAAATAGAGTTTGAGGAGTAAAGGGAGACTGTTGGCAGTTGTAAAAGAAAGTTGGATGGTCCCACACACAGCTAGCTCTGTCTCCTTCTTTATTTCTCTCCTGACTTAGGAGTTTGGCATAGGCCCCTGACCTTCTTTAAGAAACAAGACATGAAAAAAAAAAAAAAAAAAAAAAAAGAAACAAGACATGATATTTATCAGAGTCTTGCCTGCAAGACTCCAGAGTCTCCAGCAAAGTGGGACTATCTAGAGCTGGGGTCTTCAAACTATGGCCACATGCAGCCTGCAGAAGAGTCTGATCCGGCCCGCCAGTAGTGAGCGCTGTTTGGTTGCCAAGATACCTGCCAGCATATACACTCAGTGTCACAGTTTCTCAGGGATGATGTCAACCGCCTCCGCCCACAACATGTTGTGTGCTGGGAGGGTGGATGTGAGGGCAGTGTTGAGAGGGACACTGATGTGCCCTTGCACCTGGTGCTTGGCTCGCGCGTGTCACCGAAGGGCGCCAGACGCCGCGTGGCGAGGAGTACCACATGTGGGTGACTATACCATGTAAAAAGGCGCCTGCTCCACCCCCAGGAAACGTGGTGTCTGTGTGCTGTGCCTGCCTGTCAGTGGGGTTTTCCTCCATTCCCTCCACTGCCAAAGGTCAGTCAAAAGTGCCATAGAAATAAATTTTCGCCAGATGGGGGGTTCTGCCAGATTGGGCTGTGGGTGACTCATGAAAATTCCCCTTTGGGGTGGTGAGGCATTCAGTTCTGAAATCAAAGTTAGGGGGTGGGTGGTGGTTGGGAGGTTAGGGGTTCGGTGCTGAATTGCCCATTTGGAAAATTAGGAGTTCAATGCTGAAGCATTTTAAAAGGGTTACATTGTAAATTTTATATGCATTTTGCAATTCCTTTTCAGTGTTCACGTGCTCATTCCGAACATAACAATTTGGGCATTATATAGGGAGATATAACTGAACTATCAGGGACTGAGCTGGTCTGCTTAGAAAAGCCTGCAAGGGGTAAGTGTTCACATCAGGGACTAATGGGGGTTCATACACTGTGTGTATATATACACACATATTTGTATTTCACTAATATCAGTTTGGAGTCCCTAGAAAACAATGATGTCAAGAAAAAGAAAAATTGATGGCGAGTGTAGAATATTCAAAGAACAGTGGACTTATGATTACTTTTTTATGCGGTACAAAGAAAAAGCTGTGTGTCTGACATGCCAGAATGTAGTTGGTGTGTTCAAAGAATACAATTTGTGGGCCCGGAGAGATAGCACAGCGGCGTTTGCCTTGCAAGCAGCCAATCCAGGACCAAAGGTGGTTGGTTCGAATCCCGGTGTCCCATATGGTCCCCCATGCCTGCCAGGAGCTACTTCTGAGCAGACAGCCAGGAGTAACCCCTGAGCACAGCCGGGTGTGGCCACACACACACAAAAAAAGAATACAATTTGCGACGCCACTATCAAACTCAACATAAAGATAAATATGATTGTTTGGTTGGAGAAGTGAGAGAAGATAAAATATTACAACTGAAACATACACTGACGACTCAGCAAAATACTTTTGTGAAGCAGAAGCAGTTAAATACTTCCTCACTGCGGGCAAGTTTTCAAGTTGCCAAGCTAATAGCATGCAATGGCAAACTATTTGTGGAGGGAGAATTTGTTAAAGAATACCTTATGTCTGTTGCCAAAGAGATGTGTCCAGAGAAGGCTGATTTATTTAGTACAGTGAGTCTTTCAGGAGTTACAATGACATGAAGGTGGGAGAAAATTTGCTGCACCATTTGCAAAACTCTGCAAAGAAACTTTGCTATTTTTCCTTGGCACTCGATGAAAGCAATGATGTTCGTGATTCTGCCCAACTTCTCATTTATATGCGTGGGACAAATGAGTATTTTGAAGTCACAGAAGAGCTTGCTGCACTGCAAAGTATCAAAGGTACAACCACAGGAGTGGATATATTTGAAAAGGTTTGCCAAACTGAATGGTTTGGAGCTGGACTTGGTTAAATTAGTCAGTGTAAGAACTGATGGTGCTCCTAGCATGTTGGGTCTAATGCTCACATTACACAAGAGATGGACAAACATAACCATCCTCATCCAATTGCCATGCACTGCCTCATCCACCAACAAGCGCTGTGTTGTAAATCACTGAAGTGGGACTCTGTTATAAAAATTGTGGTATCTTGTGTTAATTACATTAGAACTCATGCACTAAACCACAGACAATTTCAGGAATTTCTATCTGAGGTAAATGTTGCCCATGAAGATGTTCTGTACCACACAGAAGTCCTTTGGCTGAGTAGAGGGAGAGTTTTGAAACATTTCTATGACTTACTTCTGCAGATTACAGCTTTTCTACTTTCAAAAAACCAAGAAGTACCAGAGCTCAATGATGCAGAATGGGAATGGCACCTTGCCTTTCTGACAGATATAACAGAGTTACTCAACAGTTTCAATCTGCAACTTCAAGGCAAGGGAAAGCTCATCTGTGATATGGCATCACATGTGAAAGCATTTGAAGTAAAATTAGGCCTTCTCATCAAACAAGTACAGGAGGAAAACTCCAGTCATCTCTCAACAACTCAAAACCTGTCAGCGGACAAACCATTGGTTGCATTCCCAAAGGAAACATGTCTGGCTTCACTAGAATTGTTGCAAAAGGAGTTTCAATTTAGATTCAAAGAGCTTCATCTCCATGAACAGGACATACAGCTTTTTCGTAACCCATTTTCTGTTGAGATTGAAAATGTCCTTACAATTTACCAAATGGAACTGGCTGAACTGCAGAAATGTGACTCTCTGAAAGACTCATTTAAGTCAAGTAACCTTTTGAATTTCTGCGGGGTCCTGCAAGCCCCCTGGAGGGGCCCGGCCAGCAGGAATCAGTCGAGAGGCTTACGGACGACCGCACCTTTATTTAGCAGGGCTAGAAGCACAACCACACCTGTAAAAAATCTAAGAGAGGTTAGTAATAATGACCTTAGACGATCAGACCGTTCAAAGGTGATTTTATTGGGGTCCTGCATCTCTTATATAGGGAAGGAGAAGGGGGCAGGCAAAGGGTGGTGTCAATCATACTTTTGGCGTGAAAGCCATTCAGGCTAGATGAAACAAAAGAAGTAAATCATTCTCCAGATAGGGCAAGTGGGCGGTGGGCTAGGGGGCAGGACAACCTACAAGTCATTTCCAGGAAAACATTTTGTGACCTTCTTAGCTGCATTCCTAACTCTTAACAATTAGGAGGTGGGGGTTAATGTTCTACATAAATAATCTTAGACAGACAATGTAACATATATCTAATGATAAATGCCTTGTTAATTCAGGAATGTAGTTAAGGGAGTAAAACCTTATTTCTGGGAATGGTACCGGGCTATGTTTGCTCTTCTCTGGGCCACAGAGTTAATTATCTCCTGCAGCTGCACATTCTTTCCTGTTAACTCAAGGACTCACAGCAAAACTGCACGTAGGCAGCGTTTAGGTGAAAAGCTGGACTAAGGCAGAAGACAGCAAAAATGGCCTTTGACAAGTCACAGTATCTAACAAATTTCTATGCATCTCTCCCCTCTGAGACATATCCAAATATCAGGAACCATGCACTCAAAATGGTAACCATCTTTGGTAGCACTTATGCCTGTGAACAGACTTTTTCAAGAAAGAAGCATCTGAAATCTCCAACCAGATCAAGATTAACTGATGCCCACTTACATCACTTGTTGCTGCTGGCAGTGACAAATATGAAACCGGACATTGACCATCTCATTAGCCAAAAGCAGGCCCACAGTTCCCATTGAAATACTGGTGTGTGATCTGTTTATAAGTGGTTTTCATTTTATTTATATAAGATATGTGCAGTATTAGTAGGAATTAGTAGCTCATATAGTCCGGTCCTCCAGCTCTCTAAGGGACCGTAATCCGGCCCCCACTTAAAAAAGTTTGAAGACCCCTGCTCTAAAGGAATGCAGGGATGTTAATCTATTCTGTTTCAGGGGTCTCAAACTCGCGGCCCATTGGCCGCAAACGGCCCACTGTACAACATTTTGTGGCCCTGCCCTAGAGGAATCTTTTTTTGCTTTGTTTTGTTTTAGTTGTTTGGGTCACACACCCCAATTTTCAAGACTTACTACTGACTTTGCACTCAAGTATCACCCCAACTTTGCCTCCTGTGGCCCACAGGTAAATTGAGTTTGAGACCCCTGGGAGAAACTAGGTGGTTCTAGAATGTTCCACCAGATAAGGTCTCTATGACAACCAAAGTTGAGTCAGATAAGTTGAGACCTTTATTATATGAAATAATTTGCTTTGTGCACAAAATGATATAAGCCAAACCTCTGCTAGCAGAACAAACTCCCTTCAGTGTCTTGCATTATCGGAGGTGGTTTCTGACTCTCAGTGCCAACCCAGACACTTACAGGCCAGTGGAACCTCATGGCGTGCTTGGGATGGAAACTAGAAACCCGTGTATGGTTCATGAACTTTACAGACTGAACTACCTCTTGGGCCCCATTGAAGTGCTCCTGTAAATAACCTTTGCTTTTTCCTTTCATCTATCCTGCATTAATTAGTATTCTTAATAAACGCAACCCAGACACTCATGTGATTTGTTAAACTCTGGTTACGAAAAGTGGCAGTGAATGCACCAGTAAAAAGAAGCTTGGCTGACTCAACGAGATCCAGTATGCTGCTTAATACCCATGCTGGAATTTTGACTCTGATTTCCTGTGCAAAACTGCAAGCTGAGACACCCCGCCCACAGAATTACCCAAACAGACCCACATTCAGATTTTATTACATTCACAGAACCAAAATACGTATTTATTTAGGGATGTGTCTTCAGAAATTCCTTCTCTCTGGCATGATGTCATAAATATGCTGGATGTAGACATAGTTGAAATGTATTTTGAAACTTTTCCATGTGTGTTGGAAGAATAAAAAAGTACCAGTGATCAAATGTTTGATAAATGGTGGGTCCTTGTGCAAATCCCAAGTCTCCTACAATCTTGGCTATGCATTGCTTTTACTTGTAATTATGCAAGTAGTGTTCATTCACTGCATTGAAAATGTATTATTTAGTTTACTGATTTACAAAAACTCATTGAGTTTTAGCACATCATATTTCAACACCAATCCTGCACTGGTGACACCTCCCATCATCAGTACTCCCAGACTCCCTCATGATCCACATCACCACATCCCTTCCTGCCACCTTCACAGGCACAAGAAAGAGTTATGTGGTTGTGTTCAGGTCCGGAGTGGAAAAACTAGAATTTGCAATTGAAAGTAAACAAAGCACAGCTTTACTTGTCCACCAACAAGCCTCAACCTGACTAATTTGGGCCTTCTGCCAGAGAGCAACCCAATCCCTACCCCATGAGATGCAATCAAGTTTACATACAATTTTTAAGAAAAGGCAACTTTATTCTCTTAAACTTGAAACTAATTTGCAAATGTCTAGGGGATTTTCCACAGTTCCTGGTATCTTAGCCCTAACAAGATATCTGCTATGGCCAGTTGTCTGGGATGCTGTTTATTGATTTTAAAGGCCACAAAGAACTTAAAGAGCCATGAAAGTTTTCCAAATGAAAACTTAGCCTTGTTGGATATAAATCAACTACACGGTGTCCCTTATGGTCTAGTCTTCATATTCCTGCCTATTTTGGGGGCCCTGAGTAAAATCTTTGACTATCCTTATGGTCTCTTGTATCCATCCCTAACTATTGGCAAATACTGGGTCCACTAGCTCCATTACTACACCCATGTGAGCCTGGATAAATTGGATGAATAGATTCATTATGAAAGGACATACTAAGAGCATGAGGGGATGCAGTGAAGCACTGCTGATAGGAGGAGGTAGAATCTTTCCATTGCCTTTCCTGCTCTTGCAAACTGACATTTACCCACTGCAGAGTCCCTTGGTCTGTTTGCATAGATGCAACACTTCTCCCCTAGGGCCATACACAATCTCCCTTGCTTCAGGATGTGTAGATTTAATCTCCTGCTCTGTTAGAGAGTGACCTCTTCTAGGGAGGTCTAGTCCTAAAATTTAGCACCAGCCAGACATAAATGGCTCCACAAATTTAAATAAGCCACTACCACATAAATAAGACTTTAATTGTAATTGGATTCTGAGTCTATAAAGCCCTCCTCATGGTTGGCAATAGGGATAGACAGTTAAGAGGTTTTGTTGGCAGTTGGAGGAACAGGAAGAGTTGTGTGCAGTTGAAAGAGAGTTGGAGGGCCCAGACAGATAGCACAGCGGTGTTTGCCTTGCAAGCAGCCGATCCAGGACCAAAGGTGGTTGGTTCGAATCCTGGTGTCCCATATGGTCCCCTTTGCCTGCCAGGAGCTATTTCTGAGCAGACAGCCAGGAGTAACCCCTGAGCAATGCTGGGTGTGGCCCAAAAACCAAAAAAAAAAAAAAAAGAAAGAGAGTTGGAGGAGTAAAGGGAGAGTTGGTTAGCAGTTGTAAAAGAAAGTTAGATGGTCCCACACCCAGCTAGCTCTGCCTCCCTCTTTATTTCTCTCCTGACTTAGGAGTTTGGCATAGACCCCTGACCTTCTCTAATAAAGAAGATTGATATTGATCAGAGTCTTGCCTGCAAGACTCCAGGGTCTCCAGCAACGTGGGCCCATCTAGAGCGAGTCGGATATGACAGGGAGGCACCTGTTCCTGTAGCAAGCCTATTGAGACATAGGGTTATTCCAAGTCTGTGTCCACTAGTCAGCAGAGCTCTCTGAGCTGTTAGTCCCCTGTGATGAGTCAAACCCTTGACTCTCCTTGAGGGTTGTACTGGGCTCTAACCCTTTTACACTGTTCTTTCTCTCCACTGGAAAATTCATTAGAGCCATAGCTGGCAACTTTCTTCCCAATTGGGTCCATATGCAATGGTGGGGGTGGTATGCATTCATTGCCCCTTCTGCATTGGGTCCACGGTCCAACCATTTTGTCCCCCTGCTTCAGTCTCATCTTTGGGCCATCTTCTGAAGCGGGTTGGGCAATCCATTTCTGGTCCTCAGTTTTCTTCCTCTAGTGACTTCTTCAGGTGCGATGCATACATCCAAGTCTGGATTTCATCCACTTTTACTGTAGTAGGACTTGCAAGAATGACTATTCACAGTCCTTTGTACCAGGGTCTAATCTGGTGTCTGATTACCCACACTTGATCTCTGTGGCTGAAGTGGTGGGAAAGGACTGGCTTGTTTTTTGCAAGGTCTCCATGGTCCTGTGAATTTTTACCAGATCGGCATAACAATTTCCCTTGCTCAAGGCAGAGAGGTGGGGATCTCCCTTCTTTTGCAAAAGGACTGAATACCTTTGGGGGAACACCTTGCTCTTAAAAGAGCAAAGGAAGGAGATCTGCTTAGGACGGGCCTTGGCTGGATCCACCGGCGTCCCATAAGATCCCCCCAAACAGGAGCTATTTCTGAGCCAGAGTCAGAAGTAACCCCTGAGCATCAATGGGTGTGACTCAAAAACAAAAACAAAACAAAACAAAAAACATAAAAAAGAATGAAAACCGGTCGAATAGGCATATTAAGATAATATTTTGTGCTCACTCGTCAACGATTTAAACAAAGACAGGGGCCGGAGAGATAGCACAGCTGCAGGGCCTTTGCATTGCAGGTGGATGACCAAGGACTGACTGTCCTTGGATCCCTGGAATTCCTTAGGTTCCCCTGAGCCTGCCAGGGGCAATTTCTGACAACAGAGCCAGGAGTAACCCCTGAGCCACACAGGCTGTGCTCAGGATTTTCTCCTGCTCTGCTCTCAGAAATCGCTGCTGGCATTATTGGGGGACCATATGGGATGCCAGGGATTGAACCTGTCTGTCTCGGATCCACCGTGTTCAAGGCAAACGCCCTGCCGCTGTGTGATCTCTCTGGCCCATGCAATGAAATTCTCTCGAAAATAAAAAGCATAATGCTATTAAGAGCTGAGTGCAAAACTGAAAACAGGAGTGCCTGATGCCAAGCTGCTGGTGTCCCTTTAAGAGGTTGGCGGGACGTGATTGTGAGGTCATAACCGCTCAGCATCTTTTGGGGTCCCTTTCCGCTTTGGTCCCTTGGCTGCTTCCCTGAGACCTGAGAGCGGGTCGTGGGGTCCCCGCCGGAGCGGGGGTCCTGGAAGAATGCTTTTGCTTTCCGGCTGTTGAGCGGCTGCTCTGAGCGCCCGAGGGTGGAGGTCCCGGCTCTCGGCCAGGTGAGCGGGTGGGTGGAGGGTGGGGACCCCGGGAGGGTCGGGTTGGCCGGGATGCGGCCCTGGAGCGGACAGGCCGAGCCAGCGACAGTTTGGTTTCTTTTCCTTTGCTCCTCTGATAACTCAGGGGCGCTGTGGGAGATGGAACAGGCGGAGAAAGAGGCGAGTGGAGGGGGGATCGGCCACCCTGGGCGCTTGTCTTGGCAAGTGGGTTAGCGGGGTTCAGCACCGACACCCCACGATGATCTAGATCTATGGGAAATAGAGCTGTGATTATGGGGAAGTGGCGGTACCCTAGAGGGAATCTGCCCCCTTCACTCTCCACCTCGCTCCAGGGGAGTCATTGTGGGATCCAGGACTTGAGCTTCCCAGGAAAGTCTGGCCTGGCAGAGTTCTGACTGCAGAGCCCCTCCCCCACCAGCCCTGATCCCCGCAGAATGTGCTCACCCCCAAACACATTCCATAACAAAAGCTAGATTAGAAAGTCTCCAGGACTGGGCCAGAAAGATAGCACAGCAGGAGAGCATTTGCCTTGCCTGCAGTTCCCTGATTCCCATATGGTTCCAAGGTTCCCTGTGCCCGCCAGGAGCGATTTCTGAGTGCAGAGCCAGGAGTAACTCCTGAGCTCCACTGGGTGTAGCCAAAAACAAAACAAAACAAAAAAAAACAGAAAGTCCCCACGTTTGAGGGGAGATAATGTCACCATGGTTCCACGCAAAGAGGTCCTTTGTTCCAAGTCGGCTTTTCTAGGGTTTCTCCCAACCTGCCTTATGGGCTTTCCACTTTCATGGGTGTCCTATTTCTAGGGTGCTTGCCAGGGGCAGGGTAGGGGGAGTTGAAGGTCTTTGATATTCCTCTCTTGGCCTCTGCTCCTGCTGGAGTGTCTGTGGGAAACGGGGAGAGTCCATCCTTCTCTGGTCCCGCAGTGGCCACAGGTAAAAATCCTGTTCTCAATCCCTTTGTTTTTATGTGTCTCAAGGCTTTATTGTCCCAGGGTCCCTTCCCTGCCTGTTTGCTTCCAAACCTTGATGAGGTCCTTCAGGAGTTTCCTAGGAGACAAAGAGTTTCTGTCTGTGTGTTCCTATGGGTCTGAACTGGTGCTCAGGGGTGCAGCCCATCAGGCATTTCTGGTCCCAGAGCAGACACTTCCAGTCAGCGCAGGGTTATTTCCTCCTCAGTGGTGCTGAAGTCTATATTTTTCCTACAGGGATTCATGCAAACTGCCTTTCTGCTGCTCTTCTAAATAATACACACTCGTAAAGATGGGCTGCATCATCAGAACTGCAGTTCCCAGGTAGGGGGGAGAGTGTGAGCTTAGAAAAGGACAGGGTGGGAGGACAGGTGTAGCACCCCAGCTTTGGGTTTGGCTCCTGGCCAAAGCATTGAACTCTGTTATTTGAGGCCAATTTTATCCTCCTTTGCTGTGCTTGGCTTAAGGGTCACCCACTGTGTTGACAGCTGGCTTCTGAATCAGTGCTTTTGGGTCACCCCTGGTAGCTCTCGGACCCTGTGGGTGTTTTGGAGTCCATAAAATATAGACTGGTAAGAAGTTGCAAAGGAAATTCTTGATCCCAGGATTTCTGCCCTAAAGAATCATTCCATTCTCATCAGAGATCAGCTCTATTACTGATTTGGAGTTCGTCACCACAGCCAATAAGGAATTCTCCTGGCTCTGCACTCAAGTATCCCTTCTATTCTGTGTAATGGATTCTATGGGGAGTCCGAGGTTCTCTCTGGACCAGCCAAGGACAAGGCAAGTGCCCTCCGTGCTGTTCTGTATGTTCAGCACAAAGTTCTTCATTCGTGTTTTGCTGCAGTTCCCAGATGCCAGGCCAATACGTGGGCACTTGTCTTCTCACTACCTTCATTCAGGACCCTCAATGGAGGTCAAGCCATTTCCCGGTTCCTAACTGTCTAAACTCTGGGTGAAGAATTTTCTGCCTTATGGAAAACAATGTTGCTGGGTCCTTTCCTGCATGTGGACTTTCCTGTGGAATTTCGTTTTATTATTGTGGGCTCTGGAACCTCAGGTTATTTTATTTTGTGTATGATTTTTTCCCATGTTGAAGGTACTAAGGGCTTATTCTTGCCTCTATGCCAAGGATTTACTCTTGCAATATATGGGGACCCAATTATATATCAGGGATTGATTGACCCTGTGTGGCCTATATGCAATCTGCTGGCTCTGTTTCTCACTCCCCTGAAGTTATTCCATGCAGTTCAGATCTTTTGTTCTTCACTTTGCAGAGTCTCCTCTCACCTATGCTCCAGCATTTCTTTTCAAAGCCTTTCAAAGTTTGCAGTCCCATGGCTTGTAGATCTAAGAGGGAAAGGTGAGCAAATGTTCATTTGAGAAGTCATAGGGATTGGGAGTCAGGTCATTTTTATCTGCTCAAAGTGTGTGCTGATTCAGAAAAACACAGTTTGACTCAACCATCTGACCCTTCATTTTCCTTTCTTTTTTATTCCTTCTGCCATGGAGGTGATGAGCTTTAAGAGCAGATATGGGCTGCTGTGTATGTAGCTTTGTGGGAAGCACCCAGAGTGCCTTTTAGCTTCTTTTGCATCTATGCTGAGAGTTATTCCTCGCAATGTTCAGTGGACCTTGTGATTCTGCACATTGCCCCAAGTATGTTGGTGTGCATACCACTCTTTCTAAGAACCTACTCGAAGAATGTTCACACATCATGTGGCTGGTCCACAGGGATTCCTGGAGCCTGTCACCAGAGGTGCCCATTGACATTGAGTTTGAAGCTGGTTCTTCCTGAGTGGAGAGAGCCGAGAAATTGCATCCCTTTAGGAAACCAGACGGTCCCTTCTTTACCTCAAGAGTCTTTTTATTCAGACACAGTGATGTGTCCTTGATGTGGCCGCGAGTTTCTTCCAAGGCTGTGTCTGGACACCTTTAAAAAGAGGTTTATAGAAAGTTGATGCTGAGACTACCAGCACCTGTGGGCCATAGGTGAGAGCCTCCCTGGGGCACCTGTGAGGAACAGGCCCTTTGTTGGAAATCACAGATCATTCAGGGAACTGAATTTTCAGTTCCCAAAACTCAAGGCCCTCCCCATTGTAACCTTACTAGGGCTGACTGTATCTTAGAGGAGTCCAGTTTTTTAATTTAATTAATTACTTTATTATTTATTTTGTTTCTTGGGTCACACCTGGCAACGCTCAGGAGTTACCTCTGTCTCCTCGCTCTGAAATCGCTCCTGGCAAGCTCGGGGGACCATATAGGGTGCTGGGATTCAAACCAATGACATTCTACATACAAGGCAAACACCCTGCCTCCATGCTATCTCTTCAGCCCCAATCATTTAGTTTTAAATGTTATTCCACAGAACTGAGAGATAGTACATTATGTGGGTGTTTTCCTTGGCCTCTCTGAATCAGTTTTAATCCAGTCTGCACATTGATCTCATAAGCTTCCAGGGATTATCCCTGAGCACAGAGCTAGGAGTCAGCCCTGACTACTGCAGGTACATGCCACAATTTTCCTAAATGCTGCCATTCAATTTTTGTAAGTTTGGGGAAGCTCTTGACCACACCGGGGAGTGCTCAGAATTTAGTATAGGCACTGAGCTTAGGGACTACTTCTGGCATTGTTCAGTGATCGCTTTGGGGGCTGGTGATCAAATCTGGATCTGCTGCTCTGTACTAACATGCCAACTCACAATAAGTGAAACATTTATTCGAGAACGTTTCACTTAAGTGTTGTTCATCAGTTGTTTAGGGCCGCACCGCATCAGCACCTCTTGATTTTCTTTGGCTGGTGCAATGTAGGGGATCAAAGCTGAGGCTTTTATTTACAACAGACATTTCCCAATTACACTGTGATCTAGGCTGCACTTCGTCATTTGATGGTTTCTTTTGTGGTACACCCAACAGAACTCAGGGTTCCACCTGGCTCTGCATTCAGGAGTCAACCCTGGCAGGGCTTGGTGTGTTTGGGAGCCAGTCATTACTGAAGAACCTAAAAGCCTCCACACTCTATTATCATAGTGTCACAGCCTCTGGTTCTGGAGACGAAGGGCAACCTCAGGATCAATAAAGGAAGTGGGTGTAATGGATTCAGCGGTGAGAAATAGCCCATGCTCAGAAATGAGTGTGAATCTGAATCCAACTTTATTGAATGCTACGGTGATATATTTTACATGATTCTCACGTATGAGACAACCTACATTTTTTTCCTGTAAGGTCAAAACGATGGTACTTCTTGTTAGCAAAAGCTTATTTATTAGTACATACTGTTTTATTGTGGGTTACGAACCTTCTGAAAGATAAGCTCCAACTAAAGTGGACAGAGAGGTGTCTCTTTCTGAGACAGATGCTTCCCTGGGATCAAAAAGGCATTTTTTTTTGAAAAGGCATATTTTTTTTTTTTTGTGGTTTTTGGGTCACACCCGGCAGTGCTCAGGGGTTACTCCTGGCTCCATGCTCAGAAATTGCTCCTGGCAGGCACAGGGGACCATATGGGATGCTGGGATTCGAACCGATGACCTCTTGCATGAAAGGCAAACGCTTTACCTCCATGCTATCTCTCCAGCCCCGAAAAGGCATATTTTAACATCTCAAAGTTTTTACTCCTAGGTCAGTCCCTGAGTGTCAATTCTGATGTAAATTAAAGAATTAACAAACTGCCTGGTGTTCCTATTAGGGTTCTGAGGGAGCAGGCTGTTTAAAGACACAAAACATCCTTTCAATGCCTAACTTCACTTGGAGTATTACAAAGTTAATTTTTTGTTTTGCGTCACACCAGCCAGTGCTCAGGGGTTCTTCCTGGCTCTAAGTTTAGAAATCGACCCTGGCAAGCTCAGGGGACCTTGTGGGATGCCAGAATTCAAACCACCATCCTTCTGCATGCAAGGCAAATGCCTTACCTCCATGCTCTCTCCGGCCCCAAGTATTACAAAGCTAATTTTATGTTTTTCTTAATGCTAAGTTTTCCAGATAAAGGGCCTCATTTTCCTATATAAATTATTTAATTGGGAGGTAAATGCTCAAATCTATACATACTTCGCACAGCAGAAGGGTGATTCGTATTTAGACCAAATAAATGTTTGGAGCCATCAACAAAGTAAAGATTGAGTTATACCACTCTAGAGACTTGTCAGGAAAGCAATCTCTCTTTGAGGTCTGGTTTCGGGTAGCCATGCCTTGACCATTGCACAGCAGGCAAACTGGTTTCCAGCTTCCTCTAAACTATGGCTGTTGTATAGTAACCCTAATTTTTTTTTTTTGCCAGGAAGAGGGACACTCACAGCAGCTCTCAAAGATTACCCTTTGGTCTATGCTCACAAATTATTCCTAGCTTCCCCTTGAACCTTATAGGCTACTAGGTGTGGAAACCAGTCAGCCTGTTGCATCCAAGCAAACACTTTCCCCACTGTGCTATTGGTATAGCCCCCATTTTTTTATTTTGAGCTTTTAGGCCATACCTAATGATGGTGAGGGATTACTCATATGAAACCATATGAATAGCTATGGATCTAACACTGGTCTATCACAGTAGAAGGCAAAAGTGATACCCACTGTATTGTTATTCAGGATCAGCCCCTTAATTTCAAGAAAATTTGCACTCGTCATCCTGGCAGTGTTTGCTGTTAGTTCTGGCTCTGCACTCAGTGCTCACTTATAGAACAGCTCTGGGAATTACAGAGTGTCATGATCACTGCACATTGGCCCTTTGTGAGCCCCTACTTGAATGATTGCTTCCCCACAGTATTATCGCTCCTGGCAGACTTGACGGACCACATGGGATGCTGGGATTCGAACCACAGTCCTTCTGCATGCAAGGCAAACGCCCCACCTCCATGCAATCTCTCTGGCCCCCTATGTTGGATTCTTTCATTGAAACTGGTCTTATCTGAGTGATAACCAACATGCAGAAGGAAAGTAGAGATTCTTTTATTCGTCTGTTCTGTGATTTGGCTACTTTCATCAGGGACCTAGACTCATACACAAGGGTTGGTAGTTGCTGTCCCCTTCCCTGTCTTTAAACCATGAAACTTTTCTCTGGACAGGTTAATTCAGGGTGAAGCCTGCGCTGATCTCCTGGGTGGAAGAAGGAGCCCTTGGGAGGCTTCAGAGAGGTGTGTTTGGAGGTGAGTGTGGGAAGAGCCCCAGGATCAGTCCCTGTAGAGGTGTGTGGTAGTGTCCTGGGCAATTTGGATTATGGGTGCTCAGCAGTGTGTCCTGGATACGGTGTGTCAGGGTTCTCTCACTCCACTTCATGGCTATTGATGATAAGGCCCACAATGTTCTGGAGCTTGGCTGTCTTGACCTTCCTCTTTCTGCTTCCCTGCCTTTTGGTATTTATAGCTGGTCCTGTGGTTCTGCGCCATCATCACTCTTCTATGCTCTCAGGTTAGCTACACAACCACTTGTTGTCATTCCCTTCCTAGGGGCAGTTTGACGCCCCTCTGTTCTGTGTTTTCATATACTTGACTTTGCCATTGGATCATTTTCAGTGATTCCCCAACTTTTTTATTCTCTCATTTTTGAGACCGCCTTGCTGGTTGTACTTGGTGCTCACACTGGTGCCTTTGCTTCTCAAACCTTTTTGGTGCACTCAGAGTACCATATTAGATGGCCTTGATCAAACCTGGGTCCCCTCCTGCCAAGTAAATTCCAGTTCTTAGGAATACTAAGAAATATTTTGTCTGTTTTTTTTTTTTTGGTGGGGGTTGGTTTTTCTGTTTTTGGTATGCATCATACCCAATAGCACTCAGGGGAAACTCCTAGTTCTGTGCTCAGAAATTGCTCCTGGAAGGCTGGAGGAACATATGGGATGCCAGGAATAGACCCAGGTCTGTACTGGGATCCTGTGCAAGGCAAACCCTCTACTGCTGTGCTATCTCTTCCTAGATTACTTAACTTAGCTCTATTCTCAGATATTACTCCTGGCAGTGCTTTGGGTAGTAAATTTAGAAATTTAACTTGGTTCAAAACTTGCAAGGTAAATCTCTTTTAGGCTGTCCTAAATCTCTGTTCCACTAGAAATGTATTTTTGATATCTCTATTTAAACCACAGAGAAGTGAGCCCAGCACCATCCTAATGTGGACATCTTTAAGTTCCTCATTTTGATCTCTTAATCTAACTTCCCTATTATGGAAGATGATTTAGTACCAAAAAACAATATCTAGTCATTTTGTTGCCTACTCAACTAAGTTTCATTCAAGTCATTTTTCTGTATTACAGGCTATCGAAATCATACAGTATGCCAGGATTTGATGTTGGGTTAGCCACATGCAAGAAAATAACTTCACTTTTGTGTCTTCTCTCTGGCCCACTAAAAAATAATTTTTACCTATACATTAAAACCATTGATGAATGAGCCCATGATACTGTCATGACTGTGGTTCTTTGAACAGTTTGCATTCCATTAAATGTTTTGTGGTTTTTGGGTCAGTGCTGGCAGTGTCAAGGGTTACTTCTGACCTTGTACTCAGAAATGATTCCTGTTTGGGGGCTGGAGAGATAACATAGAGGTAGTGCATTTGCTTTGCATGTTGAAGGATGGTGGTTCGAATCCTGGCATCCCATTTGGTCCCCCAACCCTGGCAGGAGCAATTCTGAGTGTAGAGCCAGTAGTAACCCCTGAGCGCTGCCAGGTATGACCCCCAAACCAAAAAGAAAAGAAAAGAAAGTACTCCAGTTTGGAAAAGGAGGAATAAGGTATATCAGTGATTCAACCATGCAGAATCAGCTGTATGGAAGGCCAACGACCTCAATGTTTTGCATTGTTCTGGTTCGTCAACAGATACTTTAGTTTAGTGTTAGTGTGCAGACCTACTCTTCAGAATTCCACCTTTCTACAATTTAATTTTGGAATAGGAACTCCAAACAGCTGTGAGATGGTAAGATTTGTAATTCCTAATTATTTTTATTGTGGTGGCAGGATATCAGTGGTGCAAACGCATAGGACTTATCAAGTTGGGTTGTATAACACAGCCCTTTTACCACATCTATGGTCTCTGTACCGTTGGAAGGATCTGGAGCCCAGTGTGAGAAGTCGCCCATTATTTCTACGTGAGTGGCAAAACCCATTCAATGATTTGTCTACCCGAATCATACTTTGTTTTTCAGAGCAAAGAAATTCTGTGATTATTGTGGAAAATGGTTTAGGGAGGGAAGAGATGCAGTGACTTTGATTTAATAGGTCAAGTGTTTCTACTGGTTGATTGTCCATTGGATCTGTATCCTAGTGGGAAGGTCTTTTCTCATTGTAAGTGGGGATGGAAACTGTGTCTCATTCAGTACTGTATATGGTCCACAAGCCTCCTCATGTGATCAGGGAACACAAAGCCAGAGGAAAGAATAGCACTGCCTAGAGGGACCCATAAGACAGTAAACATTTAAAACCATGAAAAGCGAACTCATTGGTGTTTGGGAGGTATATGCCTACAGTGACTTTTGTTTTATTTTGGAGTGACAACTGTGATAATAGGGGGTTCCTCTAGGGTTGGGCCCATATTAGATGTCAAGGATTGATTTCTGACTAGATGCTCCTTGGTATCCTCCTGCTCTGGATGTAATGAGGTATTAAATCCTGATACAGCTATTTCTTTTTGTTGTGCCTAAGATCCCACCTGCCTTTAAGTTAAACACTCACATGTGGCATCCCATATGGTCCCCTGAGCCTGCCAGGACTGATTTCTGAGTGTAGAGCCAGGAGTAGCCGCTGAGTGCTCCTGGGTGTGACCAAAAACCAAAAAGAGAGAGAGAGAGAGAGAGAGAGAGAGAGAGAGAGAGAGAGAGAGAGAGAAGAAGACATGGTCATGGAGCTAGTACAGTAAGAAGTATGCTTGCTTTGCACTAGGCCACCAAAGAGCAAATCCCTGGCACCCCCACGAATTAACAAAGTAGCGTGAGAACTGATTTATTTCTTTTTTTAAATAATTCTCAATACATACATAAGTATATAGATCCTTCTAGATGTATGTACTAGTTTGAGTTAAGCATAGCATCTTAACCACTTTTGCAGAATTGTATATCGAAACCAAGACTTGTACATGCAAGGCATGCACTTCAGCATTGAACTATATTCCCATTTATAACTGAGTTTTGAGTGCAGACCCAGGAGTAGACTGAACATTTCTTAGTTTGGCCCAAACGCTTAAAGAGTAATTTAAGTGGCCAGATAGATAGCATGGAGTTAGGTGTTTGCCTTGCAAGCAGAAGGATCCTGGTTCGAATCCTGGCATTCGATATATGGTCCCCCAAGCCTGCCAGGAGCAATTTCTGAACATAGAGCCAGCAGTAACCCTTTAGTGCTGCCTCATGTGACTCAAAAACTGGGGGGAAATGTAATTTAAAATGGGGCATGCATTGGAGAAAAAGTAGTAGGATACAATAGCCTCAGACTTGCCCAAATGTAATGGAAGTACAATATTTATTATTAGAGCCAGTAAACATGGTGAAGAAGATGAAATGAAAATCAGAACAAATGTTTGCTTATTTGTTGGCTATACTTTTCCCTATCAACTGATCTATAGAAGAACGTGCAAAAAGTGTCAGAAATAACTTCTGGACTAGGGCTAGATGTCAGATTAAATACAGAATCCCCACTGAGAGGACACCCTTGTGGACTGGTAATTACTCATTTAGTGTCCTGAAATAATAGTTTCTGCTCCTCTGTTCAGACTATTTGTTACCTACCTAAGCCTATTTTTTGCTGCTTGTCTATCTGTCTCCAGAGACATCCACACATGTAGAAACTTGTTTGTGTGTGATGGTTATCACACATGAAGGGTGGTTTTGAACATGGAGACTTGGGGAGAGGCTATTGGACTAACCGTGTGCTGTTCCATAGGAAAGCTGCAACACCCGCTAGATCGTGCGAGATTCTGTGCTATGGGCCTCAGCCTCGAGGGAACAGCCCTGCCTATATCTTGATGGGAATGAGGATCCTGGGGTCACCTGTCCAATTGGAAGCCAGAATGAGGAAAGCGTCCTCGCAGTGGAGACCCAGTCTATTTGTGACCTCACTCCTGAGTCTGCTCCGTCCAGTCCCTGGATTCAGAACCCCACAGTTTGGTCACTTTCTGCCAAGCAACCAACAGTGTTTGCTCTGAGCCCCTCACTTGGAGAGGCTCACAAGCACATTCTCCATGGATCGATGACTCCCACATGCAGCCAATGTGATGGGGCCCTCCCCTGTGCTTGGCACTGTGATGTGCCCTCAGATACCCCTATTACGCAGGATTCCTCTGACAGTCAGCAAAGTGGATACACTCTGAGTCAATGGGCACACCCAAATGATCCTCAGGAAGTTGGGAAAGGAAACAAATGGCATATTTGTCCTGAATATGGCATGGCCTTCAATTCTTCTTCTTCCTTGATTGTACCCAAGAAAATTCAGGCAGTAGAAAAGCCTTATACATGTCAGGAGTGTGAAAAGGCCTTTTCTCAATCCTCAATGCTTATTAGGCATATGAATGTTCATGCAGGCGAGAAACCCTATACATGTCAGGATTGTGGAAAGTCCTTCACTCAGTCCTCAAAGTTTATTAGGCACATGAATACTCATTTAGGAGGGAAGCCTTATACATGTGAGGAGTGTGGAAAGGCCTTCAGTACCCCCTCCAGGCTTATTACCCACTTGACTATTCATACTGGAGAGAAGCCTTATACGTGTGAGGAGTGTGGAAAGGCCTTTTCTCAATCCTCATTGCTTATTAGGCACGTGAATAGTCATAGAGGAGAGAAGCATTATACATGTCAGGAGTGTAGCAAAGCCTTCACTCAGTCCTCATCGCTTTATGTGCATATGAAAATTCATACAGGAGAAAAACCTTATTCATGTCAGGAGTGTGGGAAGGCCTTCATTCGATCCTCAGATGTTCTTAGGCACATGGTGATTCATACAGGAGAGAAGCCTTATATGTGTCAGGAGTGTGGAAAAGCCTTTTCTCGATCCTCACTGCTTGTTAGACACATGAATATTCATACAGGAGAGAAGCCATATACATGTCAGGAGTGTGGCAAGGCCTTCACTCGATCCTCAAACCTTAATAGGCACATGACTGTTCATACAGGAGAGAAATCTTATGTATGTCAGTAGTGTGCAAAGGCCTTTTCTCAATCCTCAATGCTCATCAGGAACATGAGAGAAGCCTACTTATTGGGAGTGTAGGATGGCCTTTACCCATTCATCATCACTTTCTGAGCACATGAAAATTCATACTGGAGTATTAAGTAAAGTTATGCCTTTTGAAATGGTCCCATTTGTTTCCCATTTGTATTGTATCTCAATTCCTTGGTATTTTCCCCTCTGCTGGAAGGGGGCTTTTATTTTGGAACTGAATAAATGGAAGGCAGGAGAGCTGACCTGGGGCTGTCATCTTGGCTTGTGGCTTCATTTGTTGGATTGGCTGGCTTGTAGGTGATCAGCTTCAAGTGTAAATTCTCTTGCCTGCTATTTCCTCAAGATTTGATGTGGATTAATTATTTCTTGACAATTACCATCTTCTGTACTCCCCGGACAGGAGGTATAGGACATCCCTTTCTTTTTTGAGAACTTTGGGACAACTAGACCTCAACCCAACTCCCAAAGAACATCATTTACACAGGAGAGAAGCCTATTTATGCTGGGAATGTGGAATGGCCTTCACTCATGGCTTTCTGCACACATGACAATTCATAGAGCAGAGAAGCCTTATTCATGTCGGGAGTGTGGGAAGGCCTTCACTGAATCCTTATCACTTTCATGGCACAGGAAAATTCATGGAGAAAAGCCTTATTCAGGTCAGGTGTGTGGAAAAGCCTACACTCAATCCTCAATCCTTTCTGGACACAATGTAAATTCATACCAATCAGAAGCTGTAGTCATGTTAGGAGTGTGAGAATTCCTCAATTAAATCCTCAAAACTTATTTTGCACATTAAATTTTATACAGGAGAGAGTTTTACTCAGGTTAGGATTATGGGAAGACTTTCACATTCATCACAGCTTACTAGGCACATTAATACTCATACAGGGGAGAAGTCAGGATTGTGGAAAGGCCTTAGATCCGCCTTCAAAGCTTATTAGCACATGACAATTCATGCATTCGAGAAGGGTTATTCAAGTCAGGAGTCTGAGAAGGCCATCGCTCAATCCTCAAACCTTACTACATACATGAATGTTTCTATAAGTGAACAGCATTAAATGGGAAGCCTTATACTCCTACTCAAGCCTTCAAAAACATAAGAGAATGCATATTATAGAGAAATATGTGGTTAATAAGGAGTGTGGGAAGGTCTCCACCGCTGTCCAAACCTTTCGTACACATGAAAATGATGTATGGAGGGTCTGAGTGTTCATACAAAATGGTGTTAACCTTGCAAATCTCTGGCCTGGGTTCAATTCTACACGTCTTGTAGAGTTTCACAATATCAAAATTATGGATTCCCCATAACAGAATCAGCAGTTACCTTTGAGCACCATAGGGTGTAGGACCACAAAATTAAGATAAACTTTTAATGAGACAGTCCTGGATTGCAGGAATGTGGGAAGGCCTTGTTGACTTCTGAATGGCTTCTCTATATAAGAAAGTTCATATTCTGGATTAGAGTATAGCATAGTGGAAAAGGCATTTGCCTTGCTAGCAGCTGACCTGGGATTGAAACTCAGCATTCCATATGGTCTCCCAAGTCTGCCAGGAGTAAAATCTGAGCACAGAGTCATGAGTATTGCATCCACATTCCGATGTGGCTCTGCCAAAAAAAATATATACCAGATTGATATATCAAAGGAAGATTGGAAGGCCTTCACTAACTTCACATTCTTATGCAAAGGAGATTTCATACTGGAGAAGAACATTTTCTGAGGGCCTTCATGTTCATAATTTT
Source organism: Suncus etruscus (assembly GCF_024139225.1). Lineage (NCBI taxonomy): Eukaryota > Metazoa > Chordata > Mammalia > Eulipotyphla > Soricidae > Suncus > Suncus etruscus. The sequence continues at coordinate 78,457 of NW_026060298.1, read as the reverse complement.
CTCAATATAGAAGAATTAATACTTGGAAGACACTAAGTGTAGGGCTGGAGAGAGCACAGCAGGAGGGCTTTTTCCTTGCACACAGCTGATGCACTGTGGACAGGTTCAAATCCCGCCACCCCATATGGTCCCCCTTGCCTGCCAGGAGCAATTTCTGAGTGCAGAGCTAGGAGAAACTCCTGAGCGCTGCCAGTTGTAATCTGGATCTTCAAGTATGGATCACTCCAGGCAGAATTCTCTAAGCTGTGCTCAAGCAAGTGCCATTCCAGCTGTACTGTTGTTCCAGTCCACCCATTTTTGTATTACAGTCACATCCACATAAACCATGTGTTTAGACAAAGTGTTCTCTGAGATGAACATCTCTGTGACTGGGTTTCTGAATATTTCTATGTGGAATGGAATATACATTTTGGAAAAATGTATATCAGCTCATTCAAGGACGAAAGAAACCTCTGGGCTCAAATGTTCTATAAATAGATGGAATGTGGCCATCCAAAAATCCCTTAGTGTTTTTTTCAGGTTATCACCCATATCTCTATGTACTCAAGAAAATAAAATGGCTTCATGTTTTAAGAGTAAATTTCTTTTTTTTTTTTTTTTTTGGGTCATACCCGGCGGTGCTCAGGGATTACTCCTGGCTGTCTGCTCAGAAATAGCTCCTTGCAGGCACGGGGGACCATATGGGACACTGGGATTCGCACCAACCACCTTTGGTCCTGGATAGGCTGATTGCAAGGCAAATGCCGCCATGCTATCTCTCCGGGCCCTAAGAGTAAATTTCTAGTGTTTCCAGTTGGGGAAATCTCTGTAGGGGTTACTAATAATCTGCTCAATCTTTCTATGAATTCAGAGAGTTTGTGCCACATCTGGTGATGTACAGAGTTTACTTCTGACTGCTCAGGAACTATACCTTTCAATGCTCAGGGATATGGGATAGGGATATTATGAATTGAACCAGAGCCAGAATCGTTTAAGACACTACTGTATAGCCAATAGTGTTAAGTACCCTTGTACCGCATATGGAATTGGTAGCTGTGCTGGTAACTGAAAGTAGAGTTAGGCACAAGCCCTACTGGATTGTAACATATCAATATTGTCTATTTCAAAAAAAAATGGAAGGCCGGAGAGATAGCATGGAGGTAAGGCGTTTGCCTGCCTGCAGAAGGTCAATGGTTCAAATCCCGGCATCGCATATGGTCCCCTGAGCCTGCCAGGAGCAATTTCTGAGCATAGAGCCAGGAGTAACCCCTGAGCGCTGCCGGGTGTGACCCAAAAAAACAAAAAAAAAGAATGTTGGTCCCGCTAACTATGCCTAGTCAGAAGCAGAATTCTTTTTTTTAATTTAAAACTCACTTTATACACATCAATTGATTAATATTGGCAGATAAGTATGCCTAAAAATGAACATATTCTTTGTAAAATATGATGACATATTTTCTTTCTTAAATTGAGGTGCTCTCAAGCAGTGCTCAAACACCACAGGGACCCCTCTGGTAACTCTCAGCCATCCTGGCCAATGGTTCCATACCAGCATTCTAGAAAGTGGGCCATGCAGGCCCTGTAGAATCCAGGAACTACGTGCGGGTCTACCTGGAAGTGCTGGAGACATCCAGGGTACCCCTGGTGATATTTGGGGGACCATGAAGTGCCAGGAACAAACCTAGGTCAGGCTTGGCACGCTCCGGGGATCATATGGGATGCCTGGATTAGAACCACTGTTCTTCTGCATGCAAGGCAAGCTCCATGCTATCTCTCCAGTCCTAGAAGCAGAATTTCTATTAATGTTGAAACCAGGCTATAGATTTGTGCTCAATGGGATAAGGAACCCTCCATGTTGTAAGTTCTTGTTTTTTCCTAAATCCAACATGGACTACCCAAGAGAAAAAGAAAAGGAAACCACTTTCAACCCCAACTGGTAATTGAGACATCGAGCCATCATGTGATAACATTATGACTGAGATTATTTGACTAGTGACCAGATTCAGATTTTTGATTCAGAAATGCTGAATTCTGGCTGGCTGGTCTGGCTCTCACTAAATTATCTCTCATAATTTAGGGACTATTTGTTGTATGAATACAATATTACAGTGCCTGTCGTGCCATCCACGTTTAGTTGATTATTTTAACTGAAAGCATGAGGAGGATGTTATTAATAGGTCAAATCTGTTGGGACATAAAGGTAAATTGGCGGAAGAAGTTGGCCAAATTATGATACTTCTGTGGGCAGGACAGCACAGTAAGATCATCCCCAAAGACTTTAAGATAACTATTATGAGTATCAGCAACCAATTTGCAGGGGACGCCAACAAGATTCACATGAGCAACTTCTATTTCTGATGAATGGTCTCTACGAAGATCTGAATATATCTGATAGGCTGAAAAGGCATAAAGTGGAAAATAATAATCATCTCGAGAAATTAAATGCTGTGGAGCATGCTATCAGAGATACAATCAGTTCAGTATGACTGTTATTCTTACACTTTTTCAAGCCAGTTCAAATCCACAGTTCAACGTCTCACCTGTTACAAAACGTCTTGGACATTAGTGATTTTATGTACCTCGCTTTGCATTAGCATCCATAAGTAATCTATAGATTAGGATTGCTTCAAGTTATTTTGCAAAGGACAGTAACTGATAGATAATTATTGTCTTATGACAGTCACTGTAGAATGCAGCAGGATTCTCTAAAAAGATAGAAATTTGAATATTACCACTGAGCTTTTACACCTGGAACAATTTTCCTATGAGAGCTACTGGAAGCAAAGATTACAGAGCTTTGTGTAATTTCCCTAGAAAACTTTGCTTGTCACAGTATATTATTGATTCTAAGAAGAACTCTGAAATATACAGTTTATTTTGTGTTTGAAATCATAATGGTGAAATAGGCAAAGGTCACTCCTTGGTCAACAGTTAAAATGCCACAAGACGATGCTGGATAGTATGCTGATCGCGATGTTTTGGATATCCCAACTCTCTGAAATATTTATAAGGTTATATCTTCTTTGCTGTTATTGCTGTTATTGTTGTTGGTTATTTTTGGGGGGTCACACCTGATGGCACTCAGGGGTCACTCCTGGCTTTGTGCTCAGAAATCACTCTTGGCAGGCTTGGCAGACCATATGGAATGCCTGGAATCAATCTGGGGTCCTCTTGGCAAATCAAATGCCCTACCGCTGTGCTATCACTCCAGTCCTTAGAAGCTTATATCTTCTTTTTTTTTTTTTTTTTTTGGTTTTTGGGCCACACCCGGTGACGCTCAGGGGTTACTCCTGGCTATGCGCTCAGAAGTCGCTCCTGGCTTGGGGGACCATATGGGACACCGGGGGATCGAACCGCGGTCCGTCCTAGGCTAGCGCAGGTAAGGCAGGCACCTTAACTTTAGCGCCACCGCTCGGCCCCTGAAGCTTATATCTTCTTTTTTTTTTTTTTACTTCACTATGTCCTAAAGCAATAGATACAGTTGCATACATATTTTGAAGCTGCATGAATTAAAGCAGAAGTCTACAAAGAAAGAAGTTGGATGCTGTGCACTTAAAAAATACAGTGCTCAGTGTTCTTAACTCTTTTTTTTTTTTGGTTTTTGGGTCAGACCCGGCAGAGCTCAGGGGTTTCTCCTGGCTCCATGCTCAGAAATCGCTCCTGGCAGGCTCAGGGGTGGGGGGAACCATATGGGATGCCGGGATTCGAACCAATGACCTTCTGCATGAAAGGCAAATGCCTTACCTCCATGCTATTTTGCCGGCCCCAGTGTTCTTAACTCTTATTTCAGTGGTCATTTTGGGAGGCTTAGCATCTTTTTTTTAATTTTTCTTAATTTTATTGAAGACAAAGATCCAAAGAAAGGACAAGGTGAAGCTATAGTGGGAAGGCAATCACCCAGAAACAGAATTATCAAAGAAATCCTCTTGCTGACACCATAGTTTTGAATTTTCAGCCAAAATCATTAAGAAAAATAAAACAAAATACATGCACATTTACTTTGTCCCTCAAGCCCCCAGATTGTAGTACATTATAACATTTCTTAGCAGTACACAAAGCAATCCAAATCCACAAAATTTATGCAACTCCTTTAGCATTAAAGGCTATTGTATTGTTGACAAATTGATCATAATACATAACTTCATTAAGGATGAGTCAAAGGAGCACAGCAAAGATGGTGTTAGTGTGGAAATTGTTTGCATAGGCCCAGCAAAATATAGGGGACATGGAAAGGAAAAGCCTTGGCCTAAATACAAGGAGACCTTACCCCTGAAGTTTTCTGGCATAAGACCAACTCTAGGCTCCAGGCATCTTAGGTTGTCCAACCCAAGTCATTGTCTGTAGTGCCAATACATTTTTATTTTCACATAGTCACTATTGTTGGTATCAGGTTTCTGTAGCCAAGGATCTTGGAATATGTCCATATCCTATATAAAAGTCAGAATGATGAGGAGCATCCTTTAGTTTCACTCACAATTAGAGGGTGATGCAGAGAGCTCAGTCCTGAAAGCAGGTTGTTGTTGTTGTTAAGTCCTCTGGGTGTTAAAGGGTAGTTTCTGTTGAATAGGTGTATGCCAGAGCAGTGGTAGGGTCGTCCCTGGTAGAGGATAACTTTCAGGTGATGTAGTACATAACCATGGTTGTTTTGTAGATGGCATCCCTGGTTCAGGGGTAAATGGACAATGCCCATTCTTCTGAGGCCTGAGCCAGGTCTTTATGACAATATTCAGGGTATAAGGTCCTACTGCATTACAAGATTTGTGTGTTCCCATCTCTGTTAGATAAGAACGTGTTTGTATATAATTTCTCATTTTAATGTGCCTATGCAAAGGAAGAACAATACTACATGGCGAGATTGGTGCCTATGGGGCTGCTAGAACAAGTCCAACAATCCAATTGACTTGGTTCTAATATAAACATTAAATGGAGGGACACTTCTACAAACTTCCTTATTTAACAAATAACAAAGAAAAGGAAAGAGAAAATAGAGGGGGAAATTTGAAATAGTTGGGTGGGGTATTAAATTCAGTGAAAGATTTTTTTTCTATGATAGACCTGTACGGAATTGAAGGCAAAATGGGTGAATGAGGGAAATAATGGTTGGGCCTGAGGCAGTAAAGGACTAGAAATGGGCTGTGTAGGGCAATGAATATTATGCATTTATAAAATATATGCATACAATATTATCTATATATATATTGTACTAGCCCCCACACAGTTTTTAAAATGGAGACCTATGAGAAAAATTTGTCAGTGATTGTCCCAACATAAACAAGTGCTGCATTGGCCTGCCCTCCACCCCATGCGCCTCCCTCCTAGTGTAAGGAGAGGGAGGGAGAAAGCTAGAGGATCACTATAGAGTCCATGTGGGCCGGTACCCAGGGAAGGCCTGGAGTTCAGGGGAGAAATAGGGGGACATCTGGGGGCCTGCCAAGCCTCCCAGCACCCCCCAAGCTAGGGAGAAGGCCTAAGGCCTGAGGCATCCTCGAACCCCATACCTGGCAAGAGCTGGCCTCCATAATGAAAGAGGGAGCCCGAAGCCAGATATCTGCCCACCCTAGAGTAAGGAGGGGGGGAAGCCTGAGGACCCCTATTGAGTCCACATGACACCCACTTCTGGCCACCTGTGGCGGCACCCAGAAAAGGCCTAGAGGCCATGGAGAAAAATGGGGATGGCTGGGGGCCTTCCAAACCTCCCAGCACCCTCTAAGCTAGGGAGAAGGCCTAAGGCCTGAGGCATCCCCAAACCCCATACCTGGCAAGAGCTGGCCTCCGTAATGAAAGAGGGAGCCCGAAGCCAGATATCTGCCCACACTCCTCCTCAGACCCCCACTAGAGTAAGGAGGGGGGGAAGCCTGAGGACCCCTATCGAGTCCACCTGACACCCACTTCTGGACACCTGTGGCGGCACCCAGGGAAGGCCTAGAGGCCAGGGAGAAAAATGGGGACGGCTGGGGGCCCTCCAAGCCTCCCAGCACCCTCCAAGCTAGGGAGAAGGCCTAAGGCCTGGGTCATCCCCAAACCCCATACCTGGCAAAAGCTGGCCTCCACCAGCTTAGCATCTTTTAAAAAAGATTTTGTAGTATGCTTAAGACAAGTTATGGAAAGGCTGTTGGTTTATGTATTATGTATTCATAATGGGTCTATGACCATGTTACAGTCAAGTCTAAAATCTTCAGCTCTTGACAGCTTTCTATTTTCAAGCACTTTGACCCATTTACCGTTCCAGATGGGTCAATTTTATAGCTGTACGATATCGATCAATCAATTCTTTATGTGATCTGACCACACACATAAAGGCTAATGACGGTCTGTATTGTACATAATGTCTTTCTGTGTTTTACATAGCTTTGCTACATTTCTCCTCTTCCAATTGTCATTCAGCAAAACCTTTTGTATAGTTTTCCTATGCTCATTTATTCTGGACTTGTTGCTTTTCCTACTGAACCCCATTTGCCCCTATAGCTCAACATCCTTTGTGCCCTGGAGAAACACCCCACACCACTCATTTGCATCCCCTTGTACCATTTCAGCCTCTCTCATTCCCTTGGATTGCTACTCATGACCAAAATCGCCTTTTTTTTTGGTTCTGGGTCACACCCGATGGTGCTCAGGGGTTACTCCTGGCTATCTGCTCAGAAATAGCTCCTGGCAGGCACGGGGGACCATATTGGACACTGAAATTCGAACCAACCACCTTAGGTTCTGGATTGGCTGCTTGCAAGGAAAACACCGCTGTGCTATCTCTTCGAAAAATTGCCTTTTTAAAATGGTTCTGGCTTTAGGACTAATCAAGGCCTGTGACTTAAGCCATCATCTGCAGGGAATCACTTCCATCCCATCCTTATTATTCTCAGCCAACATACTACTCCATAGGTGAACTACCCCTCTTTAATCATACTACCTTCAACGTGTTCCTAACAGATAGGGGGAATGTGTATTTCTCCTTGGAAATAACATTATTACTTTGGGTTGGATTCAGGAGACAAATGGTGAAATATGTATACTTCATGATATATATTTATTTACAAACAATGATATTGACTTGGACTTGATTCCACACACAAAAGCAGAATATGTGTATTTCTTTATATGTATTTATTGGGCAGCAACGTTGCTACTACAGGGAAAGTGGACTGTAGACTAGCCATAATCCCAGTGGCAATATCCTTTTATCCTTTTTTGAATAGACCCAGTTAAATGAAAAAAATCTTCTGAAAGAGATGAGTTCCCATTTATTAGATATAGGAACTCCAAAATGGTTACGTTCCTGGGATGAAGAAGAATTATCCTGTGGGGTTATACAAAGACTGACCTGAAGCCCGCAGTGGAAAACTGCGCAGCACTCCTGTCCTCCCATTATATCGCTCTGAGGCAACACTCCCCCTCTACCTAGGAACAGGACTTCAGGTGGTGAGGCTCCCTGTTCTCCTGTCTGTGTTCAAATAGCACCAGCCAGGCCCTTTGCAGGAAGTCCTGGAGGAAGATACAGCCATAAGCACCAGCCAGGACCACAAACCCCTGCCTAACCAAAGTGCCTGCACTGGGCTTGAAACGCCCCATGGGCTGCTTAACTGGGTACCAGCTCAGACCCTCATAGGTAGATGCAGACTGACTCCTTCCTCTCCTGAGGACACAGAAGCAGGTGGGGATTCAGGCTGTGCCTAGGACAGTATCTCTAGTCTAGCTCTACTGGGAGGTAACTGCAATACTGAGCCTCTGGGCGTCCAGGACAGAGTGACTCTCGAGCAGAAGTCCAGAACACCAGCGTCCCCTACAGACGTGCAGCAGCCTTCCTGGAAGTGCCTATTGGAGAGAAAAGGAGAAACCCTCTGCTGCCCTCCTGCCATATGATCCCATCCCCACACTGCTAACTTTAAGGAATTAAAGAAAGAAAGCAATTTAAAAAACAACCTTGGGGCTGGAGTGGTGGCACTGGAGGTAAGGCATCTGCCTTGCAAGCACTAGCCTAGGAGAGCATAGTTAGGAGTAACCCTTGAACGTCAACGGGTGTAGCCCACAAAAAAACCCAAAATAAATAAATAAATAAACTTTTAAGAAGAACGATCTTGGTTCCGGAGAAATAGCACAGTGGTAGGGCATTTGCCTTTTATGTGGCCCACCCGGGAAGTCTCCGAGCCTGCCAGGAGTGAGATCTGAGCTCAGCACGAAGAGTAACCCTTAAGCCCTGCCCCCATGTGTGGCAAAAAAAAAAGTTTTCATCATCATTATATAAATAAGGATTTCTTTTTTTTTTTTTTTTTGTGGTTTTTGGGTCACACCCGGCAGTGCTCAGAGGTTATTCCTGGCTCCAGGCTCAGAAATTGCTCCTGGCAGGCACGGGGGACCATATGGGGCGCCGGGATTCAAACCGATGACCTCCTGCATGAAAGGCAAACGCCTTACCTCCATGCTATCTCTCCGGCCCCGGATTTCTTTTAGGAATAGTATGGTGTCAGGAGTTAAGATCAGGTCTTCTTACAAACTGTACAATATATAATGTTTTCCTTCAATATGAATTTGCCTATGAATAAGGTTTGAGGAGCCAGTGAAGGCCTTTCCACATTACCTACATGAAAGAATTCCAAACTTCAAGTTATTTTAAATTTCTTTTTTAAGATTTATTTATTCATGTAATTATTGATTGATTGATTGATTGATTGGTTTTTGGACCACACTCATCAGCGCTCAGGGTTTACTCCTGGCTGCAGTCAGAAATCACCCCTGGTAGGCTAGCGGACCATCTGGAATCCTGGGATCAAACCTGGTCCCTCTCAAGAGGGTGATTCCTGGCTAAGTATTCTAAAATCACTCCTGGAGAACATGGGGGACCCTCTACAATATCAGGGATTTATCTTGGTCACTGGCGTGCAAGGAAAACACTCTCTCTGCTGTACAACCCACCAAGAAAACAATTTTCACAGCAGTGAAATGGATTTGTTTGTCCTAGATTCTGAACAAGGAAGGAAGCCAATTGCTAAGGACCATGTGTGTGAAAAACATGTTAGGCTTTCTCAAGTCTGCTTCCATGAACACTGCCCAAGCTACCTGGTAGCCTATCTGGTAAGGAACAGAAGGAAGGCATCCTGGACAATAGCCAATCATTTTACTTTCTTTTATTTTATTTGTTTTTACGGTCACAACCGGAGGTGCTCTGGGGTTACTCCAGGCTCAGTGCTCAGAAATCTCTCCTGCAGGCTAGGGGAAAATAGGATGCTGGTGATGGAATCTAGTCCATTATGGGTTGGAAGCTTACCAGGCAAATGCCATACTGTTGTGCTATAGCTCAGGTCCCAATGTCAATCATTTTAAAGATCATCAGAAACTAGCAGCTCTCTATATCGCCTCCCTATCTAATCCCACTTGTGACTTGGGGCATGGTCATTTCTTCTGGGAGACAGCTCTGACCAATCAGGATGGGGCTTTTAGCTGACTAAGTGAAGTTTTGTTTAGCTGTACTCCAATTTTGTGGCTTCTTCAAGGACTCCAGACCCTAACAGATTGAAGAGGACATGTCGGCCTCGAACTCCTTAAGTGCCTCATCAAGGTTGGAAGCAAATAGTCCAGGAATGGATCCCAGGACAATAAAGTCTTGAGATACACTAAAAGCAAAGAGGAATTGAAGACAACACCTTCACCTGGAACCACTGGATATCCAGGGAAGGCTGGACCCTTCCTCTCCCAGCGAGTTTCCATCAGGAACAATGGCCAGGAGAGGAATGTCAAGGATTTCAACAAACCCAACCTGACTCTGGCAACCACCCTAGCACAGCACTCTCACCCAGGGGGGAAGCCCCAAGAGGGCAATTTCATAGAAAGCCTAGAAAAGCCAACTTGGAACAAAAGACAAGTGTTGCCTGGGGCCATGGTGGCAGCATCTCCCTTTAGACCTGGGGAATTCCCAGCTTTCATTGTGGAATGTGGATTGGGGTGGGCTCTATCTGTAGAGAAATCCAGAGCTCTCTCTAGACTAGAGAACACACAATCTCCTTCAGTCTATCAGTTTTGTGAGCCACATTCCATAGTGCTCAGGACTGACTTCAGTCTGTGTGCTCAGACTTTCTTAGAGAGTTCAGGGAACAATGTGGGCTAGATTGAATTAAACCTGGGATGCCTCTTTGCACTGCCAGTGCCCTCTTGCTGTCCAGGCCTCACTTTCCTGTAAATCACAAGTCCTAAACTGCCCAGGTGCTTCCCAGGAGCCAGAGCTGGAGAGAGACAAAGGGCCAGGTTCCCCTCTAGGGGCTGCTGCCTCTTGACCCCAAATCCTTAAAATCACCGGGACCCCACATGCATCATTTGATTCTTTTCCTTCTCTGTGGTTTATGAAAGTTCCCATGTGAGATAGTTCAAATCTTGTTCTCCCTCAACCACCTGCTTCTCATGCCATCCTGCGTCTTGGTCATTTTGGGTTGTTGATACTGAACCCCGTTTACCCACTTGTCTGCTCTAGCCATCGGTCTCTCCTGGTCTCTAGATCGCCACCCCTGCTCCTCCCCTGGGTGCTCCTGCCTTTCAACCGGTTATGACTCTGGAATCTCGGGGTGCTCAGCTTGGCCCCTCTATGGCCAGAAAGACAAACGTTCCTCCATACAACCCCTCACCCAGGGGACCTGCTCTCCACCCCAAGCTTTGGCGGTTGTTGGAACCACAAGGGAAAAAGTTTGTGGGGGAGGGAAAGCACGAGTCTGTGACATCACTGGGATGCCCTCCTCATTTTTTTTTTGGTTTTTGGGTCACACCCGGTAACGCTCAGGGGTTACTCCTGGCTATGTGCTCAGAAGTTGCTCCTGGCTTGGGGGACCATATGGGACACCGGGGGATCGAACCGCGGTCCGTCCAAGGCTAGCGCAGGCAAGGCAGGCACTTTACCCCTAGCGCCACCGCCCGGCCCCCTGCCCTCCTCATTAATAAACGGGCAGGCTCCCTCTTCACACCAGGCACTTGGCAAGAAAGGAGAGATTTTGCTTCTTCTTGACTTAGATCGGGTGCCAAACCACTGTATTCTACAGGTCATACAGAGATGGAGAGTAGGAACTGATCACATGTGCAGTGGAGATTTAGCTGGTTTTTAAATTTTATTTTTAATATTTACTTATGTTTTGACCATAACTCGTGGGTTCAATGTTATTCATAGCTCTGTCCTCTCAAATTACTTCTGCAGACCTGGAAGACATATGAAACGACAGGGATCAAACTCATGGTGGCCTTCTGCAAGCAAATGGCCTACATTCTGTGATATGTATATATGTGTGTGGATGTATATTTCTAATTGTGAATGTTTCTAAAAAAGAGAGAAATAGTTTTGCTTATGTTTATTTTTGTGCCATACCTAGCAATGCTGAGGAATTACTCCTGGTGTAATCTGAAGATCATATAGGATGCCAGGGATCAAATCCAGGTCTGCTGCATGCAAGGCAAATGCATTCCCTGCTGTACTATCACCTCAGCCCCTGGATGAAGTTTCTGACCCAAGATATCTGTGTATATAACATTGAGTTTGCAGGAATGCATCAACTTTTCATGGTCTCTGAGTTACATGCGTGAATTGGAGACTTCTACATAAGACACATGGCTCAGAATGGAGCTGAGGGATTGGTGGGAAGGGCTATCTAAGGGATTTTTCCCTAAGGGATATAGCTATCAGTGCTTCAGTCCTCCCCTCTTTTCTGTGTGCTCAGTTGCTGCTTGCAGTGCTTGGGGGTAGCAAACTGCTGGGGAATGGAATATACAAATGTTCCACATCAGGAAATGAAAGTGTTTAAACCACCTGTATGAGTGAACTTTAGTTGTTGACTCAATTATTCAGTAATTGAAACAGTAGGCAAGAATGATAATACAGGGCCCGGAGAGATAGCACAGCGGTGTTTGCCTTGCAAGCAGCTGATCCAGGACCAAAGGTGGTTGGTTCGAATCCCGGTGTCCCATATGGTCCCTCGTGCCTGCCAGGAGCTATTTCTGAGCAGACAGCCAGGAGTAACCCCTGAGAACCGCTGGGTGTGACCCCAAAACCAAAAAAAAAAAAAAAAAGAATGAAGAATGATACAGCAGCTGGTGCAATTTCTGTGGAAGCTCCTGACCAGAAATCTATAGCCAGCACTTCATATGGCCCCTGAACACCACCCAGAGTGAGGCCTGAGCAAAGGGGCAGCAAAGGTCGCTTACTTAGTGAAATCAACCAAAAGAAGAAAGAAAAATACAGGATGATCTCATTTATTTATAGTACAAAGAACACTGAGTGAAGATAATAAATGAACTCACTGGGTGGATGTTGAACTATATGTTGACCCCAGAGCATAAGAAGCAGAATAAAAACAGGGGCCAGAGAGATAGCATGGAGGTAAGGTGTTTGCCTTGCATGCAGAAGGACAGGGGCTCAAATCCTGGCCACCAGGACTCGCAGCTTCCCATTACTTCCCTTTCTCAAATTCCTTTATTTGGCCTAGCTTTTTTCCTTTTTTATACTAATTTTTCTTGGTTTTTATGCCACACTCAGTGATGCTCAGGGGTTACTCCTAGCTCTATGCTCAGAAATTGCTCCTAGCAGGCTCGGAGACCATATGAGACACTGGGGAATCCAATCATGGTCGGTCCTAGGTCACCCATGTGCAAGGCATACACCCAACCACTGCACACTGCTCCGGCCCCAGTTCTCACCATTTTCAAAATATTTGATCCCAGACCCTTCTTCCTCCTTCCAAAACACCTAAAAATCCATTTCGGCTATTTCCACATCCAACACATTAATGATATTGTGCCAGATGGAGGAACTTTCCTCGAGACACTGTCCTAAATAACTTCCATATTTGGTTTTGTGGATGTAATAAAACCCTTAATGTCAGTCTGTGGAGGTGATTCTGAGGGGTCTCAGCTTGCAGTTTCAAACAAGAAATCAGAGTCAAAATTTCACTTCCTCCACAGGTGTCCAGCAGCACAGCAATTTTAATTTTACTGAGTCAGCCAAGCTTCCTTTTATTGCTGCTTTTCACCCACTTTTATTAGCCAGAGTTGAACTTCAACCACCGGGAGTCAGGGTTGACAAAATTAAGGGTACTTGTGCTAAAAAAATAAAAGGATGAAAGGAAAACAGATTTTGCATGTGCATGACATTTCAACTATATCCACATCCAGAAATTTTAAGATATCATGCCAAAGGGATCTTCCTGATACTTTCCTACATAACTATGCTATTTGGTTTTTTGAAGAAAATAAAAATCTGACTATAGGGGCCCAAGTGGTAATTCAGCCCTTAAGGTTGTTGAACTGCACAGCGAAAATTAGATCTATCCCAAGTTCCCCTTAAGGCCCAACAGGTCTCACTAGGATAGAGTGGCCTTGTGGTGACCAGAGATGAAATCTTCCCTCCAAACATCCACCTTGCACTACAGACCTACATACTTGCTCTCAGGTCTGCAGAAATGAAGTCTGGAAGGAACCAAGGAGATACGTAGGAGAAAGGACGAGGACAGTCAGGTGATGCTCCCGTCACTCTCTTCCCAGAGGAAATGACCAAGAAAGAAGTCTACCATCGTAGAAATTAAAAAAAAAGAAGTCTGAAGAAACCAGCTTTAAGGCCATTTAGAGTTCCAGAAATGGACCAGGAGGCTCTGATGTCACTGCATTTCTGCTCAGAGGCCTAAAGAACCAGGTAATAATGCATCTCCAGGCCATGAAAGGCAATTCCCACACTCCTGAGCTTGGACCAGTTTTCCCTCCTGCTGGGCTTCAGCAGGTTTTGGAGAAAGGGAGAAGGGAGAAGGTGAACTGCCTGAGAAGGGAGAATTCCCCTAGGAGAGAAATCAACACGATTCCTTGACAAACTCTCCACCACCAGCACTAGGCCAGCTCTGATCACATTGAAATATTCAATATTGAATAAAACTTCAATAAAATAATGATGTTCAGAGGCACAAGTCCCTCATTTTCTGATATCCAAAATTTTTCAGTGGTCATTTTTGTATTCGTTGGTCATTTTTGTCTCTATTCATTTTTTTCCTTGTTTAGCCTGGGGGAATACAGGATTACTCTGGGCTCTGCACTCAGGAGCCTGAGGACCCATGAGATGCAGGGATTGAACCCTGAATGCAGCTCGCAAGGAAGAGTCCTACCTGTTGAGTTAGAACTTGGGCTCATCTTTTTAATTCCTGGCCCAATAACCAAAGGGGATAAAAGGGGTTCAGCATTTTCTTGCACAATACTGCCCGTTAGAAAGACTTTGCTGCCCCTTTACCCTAAAGAATTTGAGTTTTCACTTTCCTTAAACAGTTTCATGTCTTCCCTATACCTGGCTCTCACTCAGATTTCAAGCTTTCAATGAAGTGTCCAGAAAAAATGCAGCTGACAATTGCTATGGCTTTTTCAGACCATCACTTGACATATAAAATAAATCAAATAAAAACTTTGAACCTTTTGGGGGAGCCTAGGATAATGATCAGAGCACGCTGGCTGGCCTGTGGGGAACCAGAGATAAAGCATCAGAGAGATGCTGCCTGCTTTATACCTATTCCCCTTTCTTTCTACCTTCTACTTCTTTCTACTCAAGTCTCCACGGACTATTTTGGCAGGTGAATTTTCATCAAACTCTCTTGCTTTCTCTAAAACACCCCTGGTGGTGGCAGTAGCCCTCAGAAACCAGAAGAAATAAAAATATTTTTTGTTTTCTTCTCTCTGAGTCCAGGGCGATCAGATTCTACATATTGGCATAGTGGATAATCACAAGGACCCACCAGGGGGCCGGAGAGATAGCACAGGCATTTGTAGGGTATTTGCCTTGCACACAGCAGACCCGGAATGGACAGTAGTTTGAACCCCGGCATTCCATATGGTCCCTTACAATTGATAGGGGTAATTTTCTTTCTTTCTTTCTTTCTTTCTTTCTTTCTTTCTTTCTTTCTTTCTTTCTTTCTTTCTTTCTTTCTTTCTTTCTTTCTTTCTTTCTTTCTTTCTTTCTTTCTTTCTTTCTTTCTTTCTTTCTTTCTTTCTTTCTTTCTTCTTTCTTTCTTTCTTTCTTTCTATTTTCTTTCTTTCTATTTTCTTTCTTTCTATTTTCTTTCTTTCTTTCTTTCTTTCTTTCTTTCTTTCTTTCTTTCTTTCTTTCTTTCTTTCTTCTTTCTTTCTTTCTTCTTTCTTTCTTTCTTCTTTCTTTCTTTCTTTCTTTCTTTCTTTTCTTTC
>NW_026060298.1:0-62807 GCF_024139225.1 Suncus etruscus | reverse complement strand
GATTTCCAACAAAGGGTCTGTTCCTCACATCTGCTCCAGGGAGGCTCTTACTATGGCCCACAGGTGCTGGTAGTCTCAGCATCAAATTTCTATAAACCTCTCTTTTAAAGGTGTCCAGACACAGCCATTCATCTTGGGAGAAACTCGCAGCCACATCAGGGACACATCACCGTGTCTGAATAAAAAGACTCTTGAGGTAAAGAAGGGACCGCCTGGTTTCCTAAAGGGATGCAATTTCTCTGCTCTCTCCACTCAGGAAGAACCAGCCTCAAACTCAATGTCAACGGGCACCTCTGGTGACAGGCTCCAGGAAGCCCTGTGGACCAGCCAACATGATGTGTGAACATTCTTCGAGTAGGTTCTTAGGAAGAGTGGTATGCACACCAACATACTTGGGCCAATGTGCAGAATCACAAGGTCCACTGAACATTGCGAGGAATAACTCTCAGCATAGATGCAGAAAAAGCTAAAAGGCACTCTGGGTGTTTCCCACAAAGCTACATACACAGCAGCCCATATCCGCTCTTAAAGCTCATCACCTCCATGGCAGAAGGAATAAAAAAGAAAGGAAAATGAAGGGTCAGATGGTTGAGTCAAACTGTGTTTTTCTGAATCAGCACACACTTTGAGCAGATAAAAATGACCTGACTCCCAATCCCTATGACTTCTCAAATGAACATTTGTTCACCTTTCCCTCTTAGATCTACAAGCCATGGGACTGCAAACTTTGAAAGGCTTTGAAAAGAAATGTGGGAGCATAGGTGAGAGGAGACTCTGCAAAGTGAAGAACAAAAGATCTGAACTGCATGGAATAACTTCAGGGGAGTGAGAAACAGAGCCAGCAGATTGCATATAGGCCACCCAGGGTCAATCAATCCCTGATATATAATTGGGTCCCCATATATTGCAAGAGTAAATCCTCGGCACAGAGGCAAGAATAAGCCCTTAGTACCTTCAACATGGGAAAAAATCATATACAAAATAAAATAACCTGAGGTTCCAGAGCCCAAAGTAATCAAAACGAAATTCCACAGGGAAGTCCACATGCAGGAAAGGACCCAGCAACATTGTTTTCCATAAGGCAGAAAATTCTTCACCCAGAGTTTAGACAGTTAGGAACCCGGGAAATGGCTAGACCCCCATTGAGGGTCCTGAGTGAAGATAGTGAGAAGACAAGTGCCCACGTATTGGCCTGGCATCTGGGAACTGCAGCAAAACACGAATGAAGAACTTTGTGCTGAACATACAGAACAGCACGGAGGGCACTTGCCTTGTCCTTGGCTGGTCCAGAGAGAACCTCGGACTCCCCATAGAATCCATTACACAGAATAGGAGGGACACCTGAGTGCAGAGCCAGGAGAATCCCTTATTGGCTGTGGTGACTAACTCCAAATCAGTAATAGAGCTGATCTCTGATGAGAATGGAATGATTCTTTAGGGCAGAAATCCTGGGATCAAGGATTTCCTTTGCAACTTCTTACCAGTCTATATTTTATGGACTCCAAAACACCCACAGGATTCAAGAGCTACCAGGGGTGACCCAAAAACACTGATTCAGAAGCCAGTTGTCAACACACTGGGTGACCCTTAAGCCAAGCACAGCAAAGGAGGATAAAATTGGCCTCAAATAACAGAGTTCAATGCTCTGGCCAGGAGCCAAACCCAAAGCTGGGGTGCTACACCTGTCCTCCCACCCTGTCCTTTTCTAAGCTCACACTCTCCCCCTACCTGGGAACTGCAGTTCTGATGATGCAGCCCATCTTTACGAGTGTGTATTATTTAGAAAGAGCAGCAGAAAGGCAGTTTGCATGAATCCCTGTAGGAAAAATATAGCCTTCAGCACCACCGAGGAGGAAATAACCCTGCACTGACTGGAAGTGTCTGCTCTGGGACCAGAAATGCCTGATGGGCTGCACCCCTGGGCACCAGTTCAGACCCATAGGAACACACACACACACACACACACACACACACACACACACACACACACACACACACACACACACACACACACACACAGAAACTCTTTGTCTCCTAGGAAACTCCTGAAGAACCTCATCAAGGTTTGGAAGCAAACAGGCAGGGAAGGGACCCTGGGACAATAAAGCCTTGAGATACATAAAAACAAAGGGATTGAGAACAGGATCTTTACCTGTGGCCACTGCAGGACCGGAGAAGGATGGACTCTCCCCGTTTCCCACAGACACTCCAGCAGGAGCAGAGGCCAAGAGAGGAATATCAAAGACCTTCAACTCCCCCTACCCTGCCCCTGGCAACCACCCTAGAAATAGGACACTCATGAAAGTGGAAAGCCCATAAGGCAGGTTGGGAGAAACCCTAGAAAAGCCGACTTGGAACAAAGGACCTCTTTGCCTGGGACCATTATCTCCCCTCAAACCTGGGGAATTTCTGTTTTTGTTTGTTTTTGGCTACACCCAGTGCAGCTCCTGGCTCTGTACTCAGAAATCGCTCCTGGCAGGCACAGGGAACCTTGGAACCATATGGGAATCAGGGAACTGCAGGCAAGGCAAATGCTCTCCTGCTGTGCTATCTTTCTGGCCCAGTCGTGGAGACTTTCTAATCTAGCTTTTGTTCTGGAATGTGTTTGGGGGTGAGCACATCCTGCGGGGATCAGGGCTGATGGGGAGGGGCTCTGCAGTCAGAACTCTGCCAGGCCAGACTTTCCTGGGAAGCTCAAGTCCTGGATCCCCCAATGACTCCCCAGGAGCGAGGTGGAGAGTGAAGGGGGCAGATTCCCTCTAGGGTACCGCCGCTTCCCCATCATCACAGCTCTATTTCCCATAGATCTAGATCATCGTGGGGTGTCGGTGCTGAACCCCGCTCACCCACTTGCCAAGACAAGCGCCCTGGGCGGCCGTTCCCCCTCCCCACTCGCCTCTTTCTCCGCCTGTTCCATCTCTCACAGCGCCCCTGAATCATCAGAGGAGCAAAGGAAAAGAAACCAAACTGTCGCTGGCTCGGCCTGTCCGCTCCAGGGCCGCATCCCGGCCACCCCGACCCTCCCGGGGTCCCCACCCTCCACCCACCCGCTCACCTGGCCGAGACCCGGGACCTCCACCCGCGGGCGCTCAGAGCAGCCGCTCAAAGCCGGAAAGGAAAATCGTTCCTCCAGGACCCCCGCTCCGGTGGGGACCCCACGACCCGCTCTCTGGTCTCAGGGAAGCAGCCTAGGGACCAAAGTGGAAAGGGACCCCAAAAGAAGCTGAGCGGTTATGACCTCACAATCACGTCCCGCCAACCTCTTAAAGGGACACCAGCAGCTTGGCATCAGGCACTCCTGTTTTCAGTTTTGCACTCAGCTCTTAATAGCATTATGCATTTTATTTTTGAAAGAATTTCATTGCATGGGCCAGAGAGATCACACAGCGGCAGGGCGTTTGCATTGAACACGGTCCATCTGAGACAGAACGGGTTCGATCCCTGGCACCCCATATGGTCCCCCAATACTGCCAGCAGCAATTTCTGAGAGCAGAGCAGGAGAAAATCCTGAGCACAGCCTGTGTGGCTCAAGGGTTACTCCTGGCTCTGTTGTCAGAAATTGCCCCTGGCAGGCTCAGGAAAACCTAAGGAATGCCAGGAATCCAAGGAGTCAGTCCTTGGTCATCCACCTGCAATGCAAAAGCCCTGCAGCTGTGCTATCTCTCCGGCCCCTGTCTTTGTTTAAATCGTTGACGAGTTAGCACAAAATATTATCTTAATATGCCTATTCCACCGGTTTTCATTCAATTACTTTATGTTTTTTGTTTTGTTTTGTTTTTGTTTTTGAGTCACAACCATTGATGCTCAGGGGTTACTTCTGACTCTGGGCTCAGAAATCACTCCTGCTTGGGGGGATCTTATGGGATGCCAGTGGATCCAGCCATGGTCCATCCTAAGCAGATATCCTTCCTTTGCTCTTTTAAGAGCAAGGTGTTCCCCCAAAGGTATTTAGTCCTTTTGCAAAAGAAGGGAGAGCCCCACCTCTCTGCCTTGAGTAAGGGAAATTGTTATGCCAATCTGGTCAAAATTCACAGGAGCATGGAGACCTTGCAGGAAAAACAACCCAGTCCTTTCCCACCACTTCAGCCCCAGAGATCAAGTGTGGGTAATCAGACACCGGATTAGACCCTGGTAGAAAGGACTGTGAATAGTCATTCTCGCAAGTCCTACTACAGTAAAAGTGGATGAAATCCGGACTTGGATGTATGCATCGCACCTGAAGAAGTCACTAGAGGAAGAAAACTGAGGACCAGAAATGGACTGCCCAACCCACTTCAGAAGACGGCCCAAAGATGAGACTGAAGCAGGGAGACAAAAATGGTTGGACCTGTGGACCCAATGCAGAAGGGGACAGTGAATGCATACCACCCCCAGCTTTGGTTATGGACCCAATTGGAAAGAGTTGCCAGTTATGGCTCTAATGAATTTCCCAGTGTAGAGAAAGGACAGTATAAAAGGGTTAGAGCCCAGTACAACCCTCAAGGAGAGTCAAGGGTTTGACTCATCACAGGGGACTAACAGCTCAGAGAGCTCTGTTGACTAGTGGACACAGACTTGGAATAACCCCATGTCTCAATAGGCTTGCTAGAGGAAGAGGTGTCTCCCTGTCATATCTGACTCACTCTAGATGGGCCCACGTTGCTGGAGACCCTGGGGTCTTGCAGGAAAGACTCTGATCAATATCAATCTTGTTTATTAGAGAAGGTCAGGGGTCTATGCCAAACTCCTAAGTCAGGAGAGAAATAAAGAGGGAGGCAGAGCTAGCTGGGTGTGGGACCATCCAACTTTCCTTTACAACTGCCAACCAACTCTCCTTTACTCTTCCAACTCTCTTTCAACTGCCCACAAACTCTTCCTGTTCCTCCAACTGCCAACAAAACCTCTTAACTGTCTATCCATACTGCTAACCATTAGGAGGGCTTTATAGACTCAGAATCCAATCACAATTACAGTCTTATTTAGGTGGTAGTGGCTTATTTAAAGTTGTGGAGCCATTTATGGCTGGCTGGTGCTGAATTTTAGGACTAGACCTCCCTAGCAGAGGTCACTCTCTAACAGAGCAGGAGATTAAATTTACACTTCCTGAAGCAAGGGAGATTGTGTATGGTCCTAAGGGAAAAGTGTTGTATCTATGAAAACAGACCAAGGGACTCTGCAGTGGGTAAATGTCAGTTTTCAAGAGCAGGAAAGGCAATGGAAAGATTCCACCTCCTCGTATCAGCAGTGGTTCACTGCACCCCCTCATACTCTTAGTATGTCCTTTCATAATGAATCTACTCATCCAATTTCTCCAGTCTCACATGGGTGAAGTAATGGAGCTAGTGCTAAGGACCCAGTATTTGCCAATAGTTAGGGATGGAGACAAGAGACCATAAAGATAGTCAAAGATTTTACTCAGGGCCCCCAAAATAGGAGGGAATATGAAGACTAGACCATAAGGGACACCATTTAGTTGATTTATATCTAACAAGGCTAAGTTTCCATTTGGAAAACTTTCATGGCTCTTAAGTTCTTCGTGGCCTTTAAAATCAATAAACAGCATCCCAGACACCTGGTCATAGCAGTTATCTTGTTAGGGCTAAGATACCAGGAACGGTGGAAAATCCCCTAGACATTTGCAAATTAGTTTCAAGTTTAAGAGAATAAAGTTGCCTTTTCTGAAAAATTGTATGTAAACTTGATTGCATCTCATGGGGTAGGGATTGGGTTGCTCTCTGACAGAAGGCCCAAATTAGTTAGGTTGGGGCTTGCTGGTGGATAAGTAAAGCTGTGCTTTGTTTACTTTCAATTACAAGTTCTTGTTTTTCCACCCCGGACCTGAACACAACCACATAACTCTGTCTTGTGCCTGTGAAGGTGGCAGGAAGGGATGTGGGGATGTGGATCCTGAGGGAGTCTGGGAGTACTGATGATGGGAGCTGTCACCAGTGCAGGATTGGTGTTGAAATATGTTGTGCTAAAACTCAATGAGTTTTTGTAAATCATTAAACTAAAGAATACATTTTCAATGCAGTGAATGAACACTACTTGCATAATTACAAGTGAAAGCAATGCATAGCCAAGATTGTAGGAGACTTGGGATTTGCACAAGGATCCACCATTTATCAAACATTTGATCACTGGTACTTTTTTATTCTTCCAATACACATGGAAACGTTTCAAAATACATTTCAACTATGTCTACATCCAGCATATTTATGACATCATGCCAGAGAGAAGGAATTTCTGAAGACACATCCCTAAATAAATACGTATTTTGGTTCTGTGAATGTAATAAAAATCTGAATGTGGGTCTGTTTGGGTAATTCTGTGGGCAGGGTGTCTCAGCTTGCAGTTTTGCACAGGAAATCAGAGTCAAAATTTCAGCACGGGTATTAAGCAGCATACTGGATCTCATTGAGTCAGCCAAGCTTCTTTTTACTGGTGCATTCACTGCCACTTTTCGTAACCAGAGTTTAACAAATCACATGAGTGTCTGGGTTGCGTTTATTAGGAATACTAATTAATGCAGGATAGATGAAAGGAAAAAGCAAAGGTTATTTACAGGAGCACTTCAATGGGGCCCAAGAGGTAGTTCAGCCTGTAAAGTTCATGAACCATTCACGGGTTTCTAGTTTCCATCCCAAGCACGCCATGAGGTTCCACTGGCCTGTGTCTGGGTTGGCACTGAGAGTCAGAAACCACCTCTGATAATGCAAGACTCTGAAGGGAGTTTGTTCTGCTAGCAGAGGTTTGACTTATATCATTTGGCTTATATCATTTTGTGCACAAAGCAAATTATTTCATATAATAAAGGTCTCAACTTATCTGACTCAACTTTGGTTGTCATAGAGACCTTATCTGGTGGAACATTCTAGAACCACCTAGTTTCTCCCAGGGGTCTCAAACTCAATTTACCTGTGGGCCACAGGAGGCAAAGTCGGGGTGATACTTGAGTGCAAAGTCAGTAGTAAGTCTTGAAAATTGGGGTGTGTGACCCAAACAACTAAAACAAAACAAAGCAAAAAAAGATTCCTCTAGGGCAGGGCCACAAAATGTTTTACAGTGGGCCATTTGCGGCCAATGGGCCGCGAGTTTGAGACCCCTGAAACAGAATAGATTAACATCCCTGCATTCCTTTAGAGCAGGGGTCTTCAAACTTTTTACAGTGGGGGCCGGATTATGGTCCCTTAGAGAGCTGGAGGACCAGACTA
This sequence comes from Suncus etruscus, assembly GCF_024139225.1. Classification (NCBI taxonomy): domain Eukaryota; kingdom Metazoa; phylum Chordata; class Mammalia; order Eulipotyphla; family Soricidae; genus Suncus; species Suncus etruscus. The sequence continues at coordinate 55,614 of NW_026060298.1, read as the reverse complement.
TATGAGCTACTAATTCCTACTAATACTGCACATATCTTATATAAATAAAATGAAAACCACTTATAAACAGATCACACACCAGTATTTCAATGGGAACTGTGGGCCTGCTTTTGGCTAATGAGATGGTCAATGTCCGGTTTCATATTTGTCACTGCCAGCCGCAACAAGTGATGCAAGTGGGCATCAGTTAATCTTGATCTGGTTGGAGATTTTAGATGCTTCTTTCTTGAAAAAGTCTGTTCACAGGCATAAGTGCTACCAAAGATGGTTACCATTTTGAGTGCATGTTTCCTGATATTTGGATATGTCTCAGAGGGGAGAGATGCATAGAAATTCAAAAGGTTACTTGACTTAAATGAGTCTTTCAGAGAGTCACAATTCTGCAGTTCAGCCAGTTCCATTTGGTAAATTGTAAGGACATTTTCAATCTCAACAGAAAATGGGTTACAAAAAAGCTGTATATCCTGTTCATGGAGATGAAGCTCTTTCAATTTAAATTGAAACTCCTTTTGCAACAATTCTAGTGAAGCCAGACATGTTTCCTTTGGGAATGCAACCAATGGTTTGTCCGCTGACAGGTTTTGAGTTGTTGGGAGATGACTGGAGTTTTCCTCCTGTACTTGTTTGATGAGAAGGCCTAATTTTACTTCAAATGCTTTCACATGTGATGCCATATCACAGATGAGCTTTCCCTTGCCTTGAAGTTGCAGATTGAAACTGTTGAGTAGCTCTGTTATATCTGTCAGAAAGGCAAGGTGCCATTTCCATTCTGCATCATTGAGCTTTGGTACTTCTTGGTTTTTTGAAAGTAGAAAAGCTGTGATCTGCAGAAGTAAGTCATAGAAATGTTTCAAAACTCTCCCTCTACTCAGCCAAAGAACTTCTGTGTGGTACAGAACATTTTCATGGGCAACATTTACCTCAGATAGAAATTCCTGAAATGGTCTGTGGTTTAGTGCATGAGTTCTAATGTAATTAACACAAGATACAACAATTTTTATAACAGAGTCCCACTTCAGTGATTTACAACACAGCGCTTGTTGGTGGATGAGGCAGTGTATGGCAATTGGATGAAGATGGTTATGTTTGTCCATCTCTTGTGTAATGTGAGCATTAGACCCCACCATGCTAGGAGCACCATCAGTTCTTACACTGACGAGTTTAACCAAGTGCAGCTCCAAACCATTCACAGTTTGGCAAACCTTTTCAAATATATCCACTCCTGTGGTTGTACCTTTGATACTTTGCAGTGCAGCAAGCTCTTCTGTGACTTCAAAATACTAATTTGTCCCACACATATAAATGAGAAGTTGGCAGAATCACGAACATCATTGCTTTCATCGAGAGCCAAGGAAAAATAGCAAAGTTTCTTTTCAGAGTTTTGCAAATGGTGCAGCAAATTTTCTCCCATTTCGACAATCCTTCGTGTCATTGTAACTCCTGAAAGGCTCACTGTACTAAATATATCGGCCTTCTCTGGACAAATCTCTTTGTCAACCGAGATAAGGTATTCTTTAACAAATTCTCCCTCCAGAAAGAGTTTGCCATTGCGCGCTATTAGCTTGGCAACTTGAAAACTTGCCCGCAGTGAGGAAGTATTTAACTGCTTCTGCTTCACAAAAGTATTTTGCTGAGTCGTCAGTGTATGTTTCAGTTGTAATATTTTATCTTTTCTCACTTCTCCAACCAATCACATTTATCTTTATGTTGAGTTTGATAGTGGCATCGCAAATTGTATTCTTTTTTTTTGGGGGGGGGGCACACCCGGCGGTGCTCAGGGGTTACTCCTGGCTGTCTGCTCAGAAGTAGCTCCTGCCAGGAACGGGGGACCATATGGGACACCGGGATTCAAACCAACCACCTTTGGTCCTGGATCAGCTGCTTGCAAGGCAAACGCCGCTGTGCTATCTCTCTGGGCCCACAAATTGTATTCTTTGAACACACCAACTATATTCTGGCATGTCAGACACACAGCTTTTTCTTTGTAACGCATAAAAAAGTAAGCGTAAGTCCACTGTTCTTTGAATATTCTACACTCGCCATCAATTTTTCTTTTTCTTAACATCATTGTTTTCTAGGGATTCCAAACTGATATTAGTGAAATACAAATATGTGTGTATATATATACACAGTGTATAAACCCCCATTAGTCCCTGATGTGAACACTTACTTACCCCTTGCAGGCTTTTCTAAGCAGAGCAGCTCAGTCCCTGATAGTTCAGTTATATCTCCCTATATAATGCCCAAATTGATATGTTCGGAATGAGCATGTGAACACTGAAAAGGAATTGCAAAATGCATATAAAATTTACAATGTAACCCCTTTAAAATGCTTCAGCATTGAACCCCTAATTTTCCACATGGGCAATTCAGCACCGAACCCCTAACCTCCCAACCACCGCCCACCTCCTAACTTTGATTTCAGAACTGAATGCCTCACCACCACCAAGGGGGAATTTTCATGTCACCCACAGCCCAATCTGGCAGAACCCCCCATCTGGCAAAAATTTATTTCTATGGCACTTTTGACTGACCTTTGGCAGTGGAGGGAATGGAGGAAAACCCCACTGACAGGCGGCACAGCACACAGACACCAGGTTGCCTGGGGGTGGAGCAGGCGCCTTTTTACATGGTATAGTCACCCACATGTGGTACTCCTCGCCACACGGCGTCCGGCGCCCTCCGGTGACACGCGCGAGCCAAGCACCAGGTGCAAGGGCACATCAGTGTCCCTCTCAACACTGCCCTCACACCCACCCTCCCAGCACACAACATGTTGTGGGCGGAGGCGGTTGACATCATCCCTGAGAAACTGTGACACTGAGTGTATATGCCGGCAGGTATCTTGGCAACCAAACATCGCTCACTACTGGCGGGCCAGATCAGACTCTTTTGCGCGCCGCATGTGGCCATAGTTTGAAGACCCCAGCTCTAGATAGTCCCACTTTGCTGGAGACTCTGAAGTCTTGCAGGCAAGACTCTGATAAATATCATGTCTTGTTTCTTAAAGGTCAGGGGCCTATGCCAAACTCCTAAGTCAGGAGAGAAATAAAGAAGGAGACAGAGCTAGCTGTGTGTGGGACCATCCAACTTTCTTTTACAACTGCCAACAAAGTCTCCCTTTACTCCTCAAACTCTATTTCAACTGCCACAAACTCTTCCTGCACCTCCAACTGCCCACAAACTCTCTTGATTGTCTATCCCTACTGCCAACCATGAGGAGGGTTTAATTGACTCAGCATTCAATAATGATTAAAGCCTTATTTAAGGGGTAGTGTCTTATTTAAAGTTGTGGATCCCATTGTGGATTCAGCTGGTGCTGAATTGTAGGACTATATCTCCCTAGCAGAGGTCACTCTCTAAAAGAGCAGAAGATTAAAACTACACTTGTGAAGCAAGGGGATTGTGCATGGCCCTAGGGGGGTAGTGTTATATCTATGCAAACAGAACAGGGGACTCTGCAGTGGGTAAATGTCAGTTTGCAAGAGCAAGAAAGGCAATGAACAGATTCCACCTCCTCATATCAGCAGTGGTTCACTGAATCCCCTTCATGCTCTTAGTATGTCCTTTCGTAATAAATCTACTCATTCAATTTACCTAGGCTCACATAGGTGCAGTAATGGAGCTAGTGCTGAGATCCCAGTAATTGTCAATAGTTATGGGTAGAGACAAGAGACCATCAGGATAGCCAAAAATTTTACTCAGGGTCCCCAAAATAGGAGGGATTATGAAGACATAAGGGACACCTTTTGTTTTATTTATATCTAACAATTCCAAGTTTCTTTTGGAAAATCCCCTAGACATTTGCATATTAGTTTCAAGTTTAAGAGAATAAAATTGCCTTTTCTGAAAAATTGTACAAACTTGATTGCATCTCATGGGATAGGGGTTGGGTAGCTCTCTGAGAGAAGACCCAAATCAGTCAGGTTGGGGCTTGCTAGGGACAAGTAAAGCTGTGCTTTGCTTTCTTTCGAGTGCAAGTTCTTCTTTTTCCACCCTGGACCTGAACACAACCTACAGAACTCAGTTTTGTGCCTGTGAAGATGGCAGGAAGGGATGGGGTGAGGTGGATCATGAGGGAGTATGGGAGTATTGATGATGGGAGCTGTCACCAGCGTAGGATTGATGTTGAAATATGTGTTAGAACTCGAGTTTTTTGTAAATCACTAAACTAAATGAAATATTTTTAATGCATTGAATAGACATTTCCTGAACTGTAAACAATTCATAGCCAAGATTTTAGGAGACTTGGGATTTAGGAGACAAGGACCCACCATTTATTAAAAATTTGGTCACTGATACTTTTCCATCCTTCCAACACACAGGGAAACGTTCAAAATTTCAACTATGTCTACATCCACATATTTATGACATCATGTCAGAGAGAGAAAATTTCTGGACACATTCCTAAATAAATGCCCGTCTTGGTTCTGTGAGTGTAATAAAAATCTAAATGTGGGTCTGTTTCGGTAATTGTGTGTGTGTGGCGTCTCAGCTTGCAGTTTTGCACAAGAAATCAGAGTCAAAATTCCAGCAGGGATGTTAAGCAGCATATTGAATCTCGTTGAGTCAGCCAATCTTCTTTTTACTGGTGCATTTACTGCCACATTTTGTAAGCAGTTTAACAAATCATATGAGTATCTGGGTTGCCTTTATTAAGAGTACGAATCATTGCAGGATAGATGAAAGGAAAAAGCAAAGGTCTTTTCGTTTTGTTTTTTGGTCACACCCGGCAGCACTCGGGTCACTCATGACTCTAAGCTCACAAAACACTCCTGGCAGGCTCAGGGGACCATATGGGATGCTGGGATTCGAATCACTGACATTCTGTTAGCAAGGCAAACTCCTTACTACCATGCTATATCTCTAAAACCAGCAAAGGTTATTTACGTGAGCACTTCAATGGGACCCAAGAGGTAGTTCAGCCTGGGAAGTTGCTGAACTACACACAGGGTTACAAGTTTCCATCCCAAGCACCCCATGAGGTTCCACTGGACTGCATAGATCTGGGTTGGCACTGACAGTCAGAGACCACCCCCAAAAATGCAAGACACAAAATGAACTTTATTTGGCTAGCAGAGGTCCAAGTCTCATCCAACAGTGAAGTTGACAAGGACTTCGGAGCAAAATCTCAGCTAGTTTATAGCTATTACAAACATTAACAGGCCCATACATTTCATTGGTTAATAGAAACAGTTCAACTTTCACAGCATACATGATTGGCTTATATCTTTCATCACATACATGATTGGCTTATCTCATTTTGTGTACAAAGCAGATTATTTCATAAAAAATGGTCTCAACTTATCTGACTCAACTTTGGTTGCCATAAAGACCTTACCTGGGGGAACATTCCAGACCCACCTAGTTCCTCTATCTAAAAAGAACAGGAATGGTCTTCAAAACCCTGCATTCCTTTAGAGGGTACATTCTGTGGTTTTATTTGAGTTAACTCCCTCTTTGTCTTGGCTTAGAGTGGAAATGAGTTAACTCCCTTTGCTTTAGCTGAGAGTGGAAAAGTACCTAAACTTATAACCTGCCTCAATAATAACTACTTTTAACCTGTCTCAAGAACTATTTTACAAGGATTTGGGCTTGTCTTAGTCTAGGACCCTTATCATGGACCCAGAGGGACTTTGGTTCTTGGTTCTCTCGGGCCTCATTTGGACACAGCAGCCCTGTGGTGACCAGAGATTAAATCTTCCCTTCAAACCCCTGCTTCCCTGCAACCTACCTCACAAGCTTTCAGGTTGGCAGAGCTAAAGTTTGAGGGCACCAGCTTCAATACCAAAAAGTTCCAGAAATTGACCACAATAAAGACCTTGCTGCCATTCTATTTATGGCCAGAGTCCTAAAGAACAGGCATTAGCTCCGAAAATCACTCTGGCTCCATGATTGCAATTCTTTTTATGGTTTCATTATGGCCACATGCAGCAGAGTTTTGGCTCAACCCTGTGCTTCTTGGGAGGTTGTGTGGATAGGGCATCAAATCTGAGACTCCTGCATGAAAAGCATGTTCCTCAATCCATTGCTTCCTGTCCCTGGCCACAGTTGACTGTCCTTTATTTTGATGTGTTGCACTTCACTGTTCAGTCCTCAGGGCTTATACCCAAGACTTTATTCAGCAAATACTCCTGATGGAACTTGATGGATCTTACATTAACCTGGGGATCAAATCATTGGCAATCCCATGCAAGGCAAAGGCCCATTCAACTGTACTATCATTTGAGACTCTGTTTTTTAAGACCTGGTTGGGCCTTGGATACCTCGATGGTGGTTGGTTTATCTGGGTCTGCATTCGTTGCTCACGCCTGAGTCTGAGGAGGCTCAGGGAACTACTGCAGTGACCCCAAAACAAAACTAAACATTTTTCCAATGTAGTCAAGCTGATCATTTGAAGTAGTACTGATCCCAGGAGCCCCACCAAATGTGGTCAGTAAGCAATTGGTGTCCCACCAGATGCCCCAAATTGTGGCCCAGTCTCCTTGTTCATGATGCCTAAAGAAAACCATTGTGCTAGGGTAGTCTCTCTACATACTATCAAAGTGGAATTCTGCCTGGAAATGGCAAAAGGCTCCCATTCTCCCATTGTTGGGGCTGACAAATCAGGGATGACAATGTTAGGTATATTTCCAGGGGTTCTGGATTCTTATGCCCTATCCATCTTTTATTGTGGGGGTGAAAGAATCATTCCTAGGCCTGAATCCAGTTCCCAAGAGCAGTGCAGCTGTTTGCCTGCTAATATGTGAGAAAGTGTCCTGACTGTCCTGCCCAGAGCCCCTCCTATCTGGAGGCCGTATGAGTATATGGACCTCAAAAACACTAGGAAGTGTAAGGGGGAATCTGTAGAGTAAGAGCCAGAGCAATAGCAGTGGGTAGGGTATTTATCTTGCATTCAGTCAAACTGGCTTTGATCCTGGACCATCTTATATGGTCCATCAAGCTCCCTCAGGAATGATCCGTAAACAGAAACCAGGGGTATCACTTGAGCCCTCTGTATGTGGCCGAAGAAAGGAACAAAAACAACAAAATGTGTTTTCCTTCTTGCTCTGAGTACTCTCACACTACTATTCTAATTCTTTTGGTTTTGGGTCCACACCTGAGAGCACTAAGGAATCTGCACTAAGATTCCATCATGGCTGTTTGCAGAACCATATGGGATACTGGGAATCGAATCAGATCCAGAAAGAATCAACTGTATGTAAGGCAAACGACCTACCACTGTGTATTGCTCCAGCAAATATTATGATCCTCTTAAATAGCCACTGTGCTCTACTGCATTACTAGCACAAAAGAATAACCCATTAGAGTGAGTTATGACAAAATAACCCATCCAGCATTCTCCCGTATATATATGTGATAGGAAGATTAATATCAGACAATGAAGTCTGGAGGGTAACAGGGATTTGACACTACCCCAATCCTATTACTTTGGCCCTATCTTGGTTCCAGTTTTTTCATTGTCAGTATTTCTACAATTGGCTGTTCCTGTAGCTCTAGTGACATTCACCATCGAAAAGGGAAACTGGGAGTTTCTGAAACTTACCACCTGTCTGTCTAGGACAGTCACTCATCATTTGATCCTTGGTACCTCTCTCTCTCACTCTCATCCCATATGGGATGCCAGGATCCGAACCACTGTCCTTCTGCATACAAGGCAAATGCCTTACTGCTGTGCTATATCTCTGGCCCCGCCACCTTGCATTCTAATGTGGAGCAATTGTATTCCCCTGATGCCAGCCAACCCCTTTCTTAAGGACTGCTTAACATACAGCACTGTTCCACCTGGAACAGAGGAACATAATTCCAGAGGGTATGTGGGAATCAAATTTGGCAGATTACTGTTACTCATTTTCCATCATTTACCCTTTATTCCTGTTTTTGTATCACCATAGACACCTCTTGATTTCTATGGACCACTGCCCAACAAGTGGAGATGGCCAGTCAAGTTCTTTTTTTGTTTGTTTGTTTGTTTGTTTGTTTTTGGGCCGGGATTCGAACCACCATCCTTCTGCATGCAAGGCCAACAACCGACCTCCATGCTATCTCTCTGGCCCCATCAGTCAAGTTCTTGATCATTTGCTCACCCAGATTTCTGTCATGGGAGTCCTAGTGGAAGGAAAAATTGATAATGGACCACCGATGCTCCCACCATTTCTTTAACTGGAATGACATATTTTACATAGCATCAGAATCCCCATGGGAAGGCCATTGTGGAATGGGTCCATTACATGTTGAAAACTTACAAAATAAAAAGAGGGGAGGAATAAAACTCCCTATAAGCAATTGAAGCAAATGTAGGCATTTGCATTATTTACACTAATATTTTTAGAATTTGCCACAAAGTAAAGAAGAAACTAGAACCCAGAAACATTTTAATACAAAAGAAGCCTCTGCCACCTTTAAAGGTGCTCAGGCCTGGGCTAGCCCAGGTCAAGAACAGTGGCAGGAGAAAGTTTCATCACTATGGGAAGAGGATGAGTTTTGGTCATTACAGGTGAGTCAGGGCCACCTCTCTAGATTCCTCTTCTGTGCAGCTGGCCGTATCTTCTGAGGATCAGAAAAAGAGAAAAGCCAAGACGATCACATGATAATGGAAAGAGTTGGGCCAGAGCAATAGCACAGCAAATAAGGCATTTGCCTTGCAATTGGCCAACTCGGGTATGATCTGCATTGCATGTGGCCCTCGAGCTTTCCAAGTGTTTTTATTGAGCTCAGAGCAGAAGTCCTCACTGCTGGCAGGTGTGTCCCCCAAAAAAGACAAGGGAAAGAATCCTGATTATGAACTTCTGGGTCGTAGGAAAAATGCTGCAATGAACTACAAGTATTATGGGGCAACTATATAAAATATCTCTGTAAAGCTGAAACTACAGGACAGCGGGGAGAGCACTTTTCCTGCAAGCCACGGACCCTCTTTCGAACACCAGCATTTCTGATAAATGATCTCTGAATTTAACCAGGAAGATACCTGAACATCGTCAGATATGGCCCAATGCCAAACCCACACAAAAACTAAGAAAATGTCTCATTCTCAGCATAACCCTCTCAAATACCAATTGAGATTTTCCCCCCATTTTTTAAATTTATTTGTTAGGGCCCACACAAGGAGGCGATCATGTAACTCTAGGCTGTGTGCTGCAGTCACTCTTCAGGGGGCTCGGGACTCACAAAGACTCCATGAAGTCATCACAGATACAATGATTTTCACAAATTTCATAATCACTACAAATATTTTTGTTCTTTATTTTCTCTTCATTTTTTATTGTGACTGTTTGCTCTCACTTGTCTAGAAACATGTATTATGATCAACTATATGATACATACTCTTTAAATTAGGTACATTTTAAAAATGGAAAAAAGTTAATATAGCTAACCAGATAACACGGAGACAAAATCCACACACTGCAGGTGGCTTATGTAGTTTTTATCTTTGATCTTCATGTGGTTCCCCATCTCTGAAAGGATCCATCTGACTAAAGAGTCCAGAGTAAACTTTGGGCAGTGCTACAGTTTGCAATTCCTCCTCTAACGGCCTTCTGTACTGCCTCATGGTCTGCCAAGTACCACTCTGAAGAGCACAAAGAGAAGTGTCAATGCTGTGTGGACAAAAGGAAACAACTGAAACAATTTAAAAATGTCTAAACAGTGGTCGGCAACCTGCAGTTCACGAGCCACATGTGGCTCTTTACACTTTTTAATGCGGCTCTTCTGTGTGCCAGGCGGCCGCTCCAGGAGTCAGGACTCTGCTCCTAGCCTCTGTCAGTGCATACCCTGTGTGGCTCTCAAAATAAATTTCAATCGTGGTTTTGGCGAGATTTGGCTCAGTTGAAAAAAAAGGTTGCCGACCACTGGCCTGGGGCTAGGGTGGAGGCATCTCCCTCAGACCTGGGGGCTTCAAGCTTTCATTGTGGAAAGTATATGGGGTGGGGGGCTCTTTCCCTGCCATGGTCAGGGCTGATTGGGGCTTCGCAGTCGGAATTCTCAGGCATGACTTGCTGCACAGCTCCCGTCCTGGATCCCCCAGAGTCTTCCCGGGACAAGAGCCCCACTAGAGAGTGAAGGGGGCAGGTTCCCTCCAGGCCGCCGCCTCTTCCCCGAACTCCTAGGAGCCACCAGGGGCCTCCCCGCGTCACTCGGCCCTTTCTTTCCTCAGTCGCGTCTGACAATTCCCGCCTGGGCTCGTTCGAGCCCGTGATCTCCCTCCCGCCCGCTTCCCCGTCGCCTCCCGCACGTAGATCATCGTGGGGTGTCGGGACTGAACGCCACTCACACACTTGCAAAGCCTAGCGTCCTGGGCTGCCGATCCCCCACCAGACAGGCCTCTTTCTCGGCCTCTTCTCTCTAAGGAGACGATCCGGATCATCACTGGAACAAACGCAGCAAGATCCAAGCTCCAAGCTCTCGATCTGTCCCACCTCTGGGCGCCACCGCCTCCCCCAATTTCCCGGGCACCCCGCCGCTCACCTGGCTGTGACCCGGGGCTCCACGCGCTCAGAGCGGCCGATCGTCCCTCCAGACCCCTCGTCCACGGGGACCCGGCCTGGCCAGATCAGCAGAGAAGGCAGCTCAAGGGACCGAACCGGGAAGGGGAAGCAAAGGAGGTGCGGGCTGGATGACATCACATTGACTCCCGCCGTCCTCTTAAAGGGACAACCTGAGCTTGGCTGCAGCCACTCCTTTTCCAAAACTATTTCACTCAGGGGCCTGAGAGATAGCATGGAGGTAGGGGTGTTGGCCTTGCATGCAGAAGGATGGAGCTGGGAGTTTAACCTGGGCGTTGTTGGGTGTGAACCGCCCTAAAAGTTATTTCCCCTCAGGTTTTATTAAAATTATGCATCTCGACCAGGAGAGATAGCACAGTTGCGTTTACCTTGCAAGCAGCGATCCAGCACCAAAGGTGGTTGGTTCGAATCCCGGTGTCCCATATGGTCCCTCGTGCCTGCCAGGAGCTATTTCTGAGCAGACAGCCAGGAGTAACCCCTGAGCACCACTGGGTGTGGCCCAAAAACCAAAAAAAAAAAAAATTATGCATCTCAATGGGCATAGCCCATACACCCCTGAACCATCCACAGAAACGACCACAATTGTCTACAACATCACCAGAAACAAACCTCTACCAGGGAAGACCCTGCCGCTACCCTGCCATTGATGTACGCCAAGGACTGTTCTCTATTTTTTTGTTTTGTTTTGTTTTGTTTTTGGGCCACAATAAGTGACTCTCAGGGTTACTCCTGGCTATGCACTCAGAAGTCGCTCCTGCCTTGGGGGACTATATGGGACGCCAGAGGATTGAACCATGGTCCTTCCTAGGCTAGCGCTGGCAAGGCAGACGCCTTAGCTCTAGAGCCACCTTGCCGGCCCCAGGAGTGTTCTCTGAACACCCAGAAGGCTCAGCCACAGCAACAACCTGCCTGCAGGGCAGGACACTCTGCATCTAATGGTGAGGTGAAACAAGAGGACGCTGCACATCAGCCTGAATTCGATGAAGGAAATGCACAGAAACCACAATCTTTATCTACAGGATCCTGACACCAACAGCAGCTAATGTGCGAAAATGTTTCACCAGGAACAGAAAAATGACTCAGGGATTGGGCAGCCTGGGATGCCTGGAGTCCAGAGTCGTTCTGATGCCAGAAAACTTCAGTGCTAGGGTCTCCTTGTATTTAGGCCAAGGCTTTCTCCCCATTTTCCCCATATTTTGCTGGGCCTATGCAAACAACTATTGCCACCCTCACACTGTTATTACTGTATTTTTTTTAAACTTTATGCTTTTTTTTTTAAAGAAGAGCTTAGTAAACTTTCTGCTGGAACTTTAATGCATTCATTGTCATTCAATAATTTAGTTTGTTCTTAGTGATTCAATAATTTTAAAACATATACTTGCGGGCCCGGAGAGATAGCACAGCGGCGTTTGCCTTGCAAACAGCCGATCCAGGACCAAAGGTGGTTGGTTCGAATCCCGGTGTCCCATATGGTCCCCTGTGCCTGCCAGGAGCTGTTTCTGAGCAGACAGCCAGGAGTAACCCATGAGCACCGCCGGGTGTGGCCCAAAAACCAAAAACAAACAAAAAAAAACCAACCATATACTTGCTACTGAACTTTTTCTTCTTTCCTTTCTCTTCCATCTCTTTTGTTTTTCTTTTAATTTTCTATTGTTTTAAATCATGTTGCTCTTGGTCTTCCTAAAACAAATGTATTATGATCAGTTATGTCAACTATGTAATGTATTTTCTTTAAATAAATTAAATATAAAAGATAAGAAATTGGTGAGATAGGGCCCGGAGAGATAGCACAGCGGTGTTTGCCTTGCAAACAGCCGACCCAGGACCAAAGGTGGTTGGTTCGAATCCCGGTGTCCCATATGGTCCCCCGTGCCTGCCAGGAGCAGTTTCTGAGCACGGAGCCAGGAAAAACCCCTGAGCACTGCCAGGTGTGACCCAAAAACCACACAAAAAAAATTGGTGAGATAGCCTGGAGATAATGCCTTCCATTTGGAAGGAGGGTGGTTCGAAACCTGGCATCCCATATGGTTCTCCCCAGGCTTGCTAGAGGCGATTTCTGAGCATAGAGCCAGGAGTAACCCCTGAATGCTGCCGGTTGTGACCCAAAAACCAAAAAAAAAACATAAAAAATTAAATGAAATTATGCATCTGATTTTCAAAATGATTTCAATTTCCAAAGAATCAGGAAAATTGTGACACTAGGGTTCCATGACATCAAAAATAAACACACCTGCCTTGACTTGCACTTTCTCCCTGTGTCCACAAAACTATGTTTATCTTATCTTGCTTTTCATAAAGTGTACATTGTGACAGAATGGGCAGAAATGGGCCAATGTAGCACCTTCACAGCAAAACATACTTTGAGTAGACAGCTATGTCTCATTCAAAGATCCATCTTTTGGGTGACAGCAGCAGATTCCTTAGTATGGAAATCCCAGGATCCCTGGCTGGAGTGACAACATAGAGAGAAGGGCTTCTTTATTATGGTCACAGCAGCATAAGCTGTGTGTTTCGGCAAAGTGTTCTCAAGAGGAATACTCTGTGACTGGGTCTCTGAATGTTTTTATGAGGAAGAGTATGAATGGATTTGGGAAAATGTATATCAGTTCATTGAAGAAAAGGGAGAAATCCTGGCATCAAATGCTCTCTAAGTGGTAGGAATCCACAAATCCCTTAATGTTTCTGCAGGCCATTACCCATACCTCTATTTTATCATGAAAATTAAAATTGCTTTATGCTTTTAGCAGTAAATCTCAGGATCGTATCGGATTGATCATCATATGGATGAGTTATATGATCTAGCTATACCACTCCTAGGGATATATTCTAGGAATACAAAAACAATACAAAAATGCCTTCTGCACACCTATATTCATTGCAGCATTATTTACAATAGCCAGAATATGGAAACAACCAAGATACGCTTCAACATATGATTGGCTAAAGAAACTGTGGTGAGTGTATGTGTGTGTGTGTGTGTGTGTGTGTGTGTGTGTGTGTGTGTGTGTGTGTATGCAATGCAGCGGTCAGAGGAGAGCAAGTCATGAATTTTTCCTATACATGTATGAACATGGAAATTATTAGGCTGAGTAAAATAAGACAGAGGGAGAGAGATAGACACAGAATAGTCTCACACATCTATGGGATTTCAGAAAATTAAAAGACATTATTGTAATAATATTCAGAGATAATAGAGTTGAGGGCTAAAAGGGCCATGATATAAAGCTCACCACTAACAGTGCTTAGTTCAGTTAGTGAAATAAGTACACTGACAACTATTATGACAATGTTAGTGAGTGAGAGAAATAGAATGACTATCTCGAATATGCTGCAGAGGCCCAAGGCAGCCAGGGCCCAGTGTTAAAAGGCTCATAGGGGCCTGTGGGGACTGTCTGGAGGGTCTTTTAATTTTTTTTCAGTTTTGGGGTCACATCCTGCTGTGCTCAGAGATTAATCCTGGCTCTGGATTCCAAAATTGCCCTTGGTGCCAGAGAGATAGCACAGAGGTAGGGCATTTGCCTTGCATACAGAATGACGGTGGTTTGAATCCTGGCATCCCATATGGCCCCATGAGCTGCCAGGAGTGATTTCTGAGCATTGAGCTAAGGAGTAACGCCTGAACACTGCCAGGTGTGACCCCCCTCTCGGAAGGAAGGAAGGAAGGAAGGAAGGAAGGAAGGAAGGAAGGAAGGAAGGAAGGAAGGAAGGAAGGAAGGAAGGAAGGAAGGAAGGAAGGAGTGAGTGAGGGAGGTTGGGATAGAAGGAGGGAGGGAGGGAGGAAGGAAAGGAAGGAAGGAAGGAAGGAAGGAAGGAAGGAAGGAAGGAAGGAAGGAAGGAAGGAAGGAAGGAAGGAAGGAAGGAAGGAAGGAAAAAAGGAAGGAAGGAAGGGAGAGAGAGAAGGAAAGAAAGGAAGGAAGGAGGGAGGGAGGGAGGAAGGAAGGGAGAGAGAGAAGGAAAGAAAGGAAGGAAGGAGGGAGGGAGGAAGGAAGGGAGAGAGAGAAGGAAAGAAAGGAAGGAAGGAAGGGGGAGGGAGGGAGGAAGGAAGAAGGGAGGGAAGGAAGGAAGGAAGGAAGGGAGAGAGAGAAAGAGAGAGAGAAAGAAAGAGAAAGAAAGAAAGAAAGAAAGAAAGAAAGAAAGAAAGAAAGAAAGAAAGAAAGAAAGAAAGAAAGAAAGAAAGAAAGAAAGAAAGAAAGAAAGAAAGAAAGAAAGAAAGAAAGAAAGAAAGAAAGAAAGAAAGAAAGAAAGAAAGAAAGAAAGAAAGAAAGAAAATAAATTACCCCTATCAATTGTAAGGGACCATATGGAATGCTGGGGTTCAAACTACTGTCCATTCCGGGTCTGCTGTGTGCAAGGCAAATACCCTACAAATGCCTGTGCTATATCTCCGGCCCCCTGGTGGGTCCTTGTGATTATCCACTATGTCAATATGTAGAATCTGATTGCCCTGGACTCAGAGAGAAGAAAACAAAAAATATTTTTATTTCTTCTGGTTTCTGAGGGCTACTGCTGCAAGGTTTTTTCGCCGTTATCTTGGCTGGGTATTTGTGAATCCAAGAACAGTTCCCAGAATGAGAAATTACTTCCCATCCCCTTGTCCCCTTTCAGGGGAAGACCTTGGTAATATTTATCCGCAGCAAGTAATAATCCACACAGACAAGAACGATAGGGTTTAAAAGATCGGGCAAGGAGAGCCAGAGAATCCTCCTGCAGCCAGCAGCTTTTCACAGAAGGACCCCTCACTCCTGTCCCTCAAGCTATTTATTGCCAACTCCACAGCGCCCCACCTGGAAGGGTTAGGTGGGGCAAAAGTCACAGAACAATCCTAAGGAAACACTTTTATATACAATTCCAAGAATCATCTTATGGAAACTTTTTCATATGCTACAATTCCCCCTTTTTTTGTAAAGAAACAATAAACAATAATAATGTACAGAAATAAATAATATATATTTTTTTAATTGTAAAAATAATAACTAAGCAATTGTAAAAGAGTAATGGGAAGCTGCGAGTCCTGGTGGCCAGGATTTGAGCCCCCGTCCTTCTGCATGCAAGGCAAACATCTTACATCCATGCTATCTCTCCATCCCCTGTTTTTATTCTGCTTCTTATGCTCTGGGGTCAACATATAGTTCAACATCCACCCAGTGAGTTCATTTAGTATCTTCACCCAGTGTTTCTTTGTACTATAAATAAATGAGATCATCCTGTATTTTTCTTTCTTCTTTTGGTTGATTTCACTAAGTAAGCGACCTCTGCTGCCCCTTTGCTCAGGCCTCACTCTGGGTGGTGTTCAGGGGCCATATGAAGTGCTGGCTATAGATTTCTGGTCAGGAGCTTCCACAGAAATTGCACCAGCTGCTGTATCATTCTTTTTGTTTTGTTTTGTTTTTGTTTTTGTTTTTGGGTCACACCCGGCGGTGCTCAGGGGTTACTCCCGGCTGTCTGCTCAGAAATAGCTCCTGGCAGCCATGGGGGACCATATAGGACACCAGGATTCGAACCAACCACCTTTGGTCCTGGATTGGCTGCTTGCAAGGCAAACGCCGCTGTGTTATCTCTCTGGGCCCTATATTATCTTTCTTGCCTACTGTTTCAATTACTGAATAATTTAGTCAACAACTAAAGTTCACTCATACAGGTGGTTTAAAGACTTTCATTTCCTGATGTGGAACATTTGTATATTCCATTCCCCAGCAGTTTGCTACCCCCAAGCACTGCAAGCAGCAACTGAGCACACAGAAAGATGGGGAGGTCTGAAGCACTGATAGCTATATCCCTTAGGGAAAAATCCCTTAAATAGCCCTTCCCACCAATCCCTCAGCTCCATTCTGAGCCATGTGTCTTACGTAGAAGTCTCCAATTCACGCATGTAACTCAGAGACCATGAAAAGTTGATGCTTTCCTGCAAATTCAATGTTATATACACAGATATCTTGGGTCAGAAACTTCATCCAGTGGATGAAGTAATAGTACAGCAGGGAATGCATTTGCCTTGCATGCAGCAGACCTGGATTTGATCCCTAGCATCCTATATGATCTTCAGATACACCAGGAGTAATTCCTCAGCATTGCTAGGTATGGCACAAAAATAAACATAAGCAAGACTATTTCTCTCTTTTTTAGAAACATCCATAATTAGAAATATACATACACACATATATACATATCACAGAATGTAGGCCATTTGCCTTGCACAAGGCCACCATGAGTTTGATCCCTGTCATTTCATATGTCTTCCAGGTCTGCAGAAGTAATTTGAGAGGACAGAGCTATGAATAACGTTGAACCCACGAGTTATGGTCAAAACGTAAGTAAATATTAAAAATAAAGTTTAAAAACCCGCTAAATCTCCATTGCACATGTGATCAATTCCCACTATGCATCTCTGTATGACCTGTAGAATACAGTGGTTTGGATCATCCAATCTAAGTCAAGAAGAAGCAAAATCTCCCCTTTCTTGCCAAGTGCCTGGTGTGAAGAGGGAGCCTGCCCGTTTATTAATGAGGAGGGCATCCCAGAGATTTCACAGACTCGCGATTTCCCTCCACCACAACCTTTTTCCCTTGTGGTTCCACCAACTGCCAAAGCTTGGGGTGGAGAGCAGGTCCCCTGGGTGAGGGGTTGTCCGGAGGAACGTTTGTCTTTCTGGCCATAGAAGGGCCGAGCTGTGCACCCCGAGATTCCAGAGTCATGGCCGGTTGAAAGGCAGGAGCACCCAGGGGAGGAGCAGGGGTGGCGATCTAGAGACCAGGAGAGACCGATGGCTAGAGCAGACAAGTGGGTGAAATGGGGTTCAGTA
Source organism: Suncus etruscus (assembly GCF_024139225.1). Taxonomy (NCBI): domain Eukaryota; kingdom Metazoa; phylum Chordata; class Mammalia; order Eulipotyphla; family Soricidae; genus Suncus; species Suncus etruscus. The sequence continues at coordinate 38,313 of NW_026060298.1, read as the reverse complement.
TCAACACCCCAAAATGACCAAGACTCAGGATGGGATGCAAAGCAGGTGGTCGAGGGAGAACAAGATTTGAACTATCTCACATGGGAAATTTCATAAACCACAGAGAAGGAAAAGAATCCAATGATGCATGTGGGGTCCCAGTGATTTTAAGGATTTGGGGTCAAGAGGCAGCAGCCCCTAGAGGGGAACCTGGCCGTTCGTCTCTCTCCAGCTCTGGCTCCTGGGAAGCACCTGGGAAGTTTAGGACTTGTTCTTTACAGGAAAGTCAGACCTGGACAGCAAGAGGGCACTGGCAGTGCTAAGAGGCATCCCAGGTTTAATTCAATCTAGCCCACATTGTTCCCTGAACTCTCTAAGAAAGTCTGAGCACACAGACCGAAGTCAGTCCTGAGCACTATGGAATGTGGCTCAAAAAACTGACAGAAGACTGAAGGAGATTGTGTGTTCTCTAGTCTAGAGAGAGCTCTGGGTTTCTCTATAGATAGAGCCCACCCATATCCACATTCCACAATGAAAGCTGGAAATTCCCCAGGTCTAAAGGGAGATGCTGCCACCATGGCCCCAGGCAACACTTGTCTTTTGTTCCAAGTTGGCTTTTCTAGGCTTTCTATGAAGCTGCCCTCTTGGGGCTTCCCCCCTAGGTGAGAGTGCTGTGCTAGGGTGGTTGCCAGGGTCAGGTTGCGGGTAGTTGAAATCCTTGACATTCCTCTCCTGGCCATTGTTCCTGAGGGAAACTCTCTGGGAGGGGGAGGGTCCAGCCTTCTGTGGATCTCCAGTGATTCCAGGTGAAGGTGTTGTCTTCAATTTCTCTTTGCTTTTAGTATATCTCAAGATTTTATTGTCCTGGGATCCATTCCTGGACTGTTTGCTTCCAACCTTGATGAGGCACTTAAGGAGTTTGAGGAGGCCGACATGTCCTCTTCAATCTGTTAGGGTCTGGAGTCCTTGAAGAAGCCACAAAATTGGAGTACAGCTAAAGAAAACTTCATTTAGTCAGCTAAAAGCCCCATACTGATTGGTCAGAGCTGTCTCCCAGAAGAAATGACCATGCCCCAAGTCACAAGTGGGATTAGATAGGGAGGCGATATAGAGAGCTGCTAGTTTCTGATGGTCTTTAAAATGATTGACATTGGGACCTGAGCTATAGCACAACAGTATGGCATTTTCCTGGTAAGCTTCCAACCCATAATGGACTAGATTCCATCACCAGCATCCTATTTTCCCCTAGCCTGGCAGGAGAGATTTCTGAGCACTGAGCCAGGAGTAACCCCAGAGCACCTTCGGTTGTGACCGTAAAAACAAATAAAAGAAAAGAAAGTAAAGTGATTGGCTATTGTCCAGGATGCCTTCCTTCTGTTCCTTACCAGATAGGCTACCAGGTAGCTTGGGCAGTGTTCATGGAAGCAAACTTGAGAAAGCCTAACATGTTTTTCACACACATGGTCCTTAGCAATTGGCTTCCTTCCTTGTTCAGAATCTAGGACAAACAAATCCATTTCACTCCTGTGAAAATTGTTTTCTTGGTGGGTTGTACAGCAGAGAGAGTGTTTTCCTTGCACGCCAGTGACCAAGATAAATCCCTGATATTGTAGAGGGTCCCCATGTTCTCCAGGAGTGATTTTAGAATACTGAGCCAGGACTCACCCTCTTGAGAGGGACCAGGTTTGATTCCAGGATTCCAGATTGTCCGCCAGCCTACCAGGGGTGATTTCTGACGGCAAAGCAGGAGTAAACCCTGAGTGCTGCTGGGTGTGGTCCAAAAACCAATCAATCAATCAATCAATCATTAATTAAATGAATAAATAAATATAAAGAAAGAAATTTAAAATAACTTGAAGTTGAGAATTCTTTCATGTAGGTAACATGGCTCCTCACACCTTATTCATAGGCAAATTCATATTGAAGATAAACATTATATATTTTACAGTTTATAAGAAGACATGATCTTAACTCCTGACACCATACTATTCCTAAAAGAAATCCTTATTTATGTAAAGATGATGAGAACTTTTTTTTTTTTGCCACACATGGGGGCCTCCGTGCTGAGCTCAGAACTCACTCCTGGCAGGCTGCGAGACTATATGAGATGCTGGAAATCAAATTGGGTCCCTCCCGGGTGGGCCACATGCAAGGCAAATGCCCTACCGCTGTGCTATCTCTCCGGAACCAAGACGATCGTTCTTCTTAAAAGTTTATTTATTTATTTATTTATTTATTTATTTATTTATTTATTTATTTATTTATTTTTGTGGGCCACACCTGTTGACTTTCAGGGGTTACTCCTAGCTATGCTCTCAGAAATGGTCCATCCTAGGCTAGTGCTTGTAAGGCATATGCCTTACCTCCAGCGCCACCACTCAGGCCCCAAGGTTGTTTTTTAATTGCTTTCTTCCTTTAATTCCTTAAAGTTAGCAGTGTGGGGGGTGGGATCATGTGGCAGGAGGGCAGCAGAGGGTTTCTCCTTCCCTCTCCAATAGGCACTTCCAGGAAGGTGCTGCACGTCTGTAGGGGGCGATGGTGTTCTGGACTTCTGCTCCAGAGTCACTCTGTCCTGGATGCCCAGAGGCTCAGAACTGCAGTTGCCTCCCAGTAGAGCTAGGCTAGAGCTACTGTCCTAGACACAGCCTGAATCCCAACCTGCTTCTGTGTCCTCAGGAGAGGAAGGAGTCAGTCTGCATCTACCTATGAGGGTCTGAGCTGGTACCCAGTTAAGCAGCCCATGGGGCGTTTCAAGGCCAGTGCAGGCACTTTGGTTAGGCAGGGGTTTGTGGTTCTGACTGGTGCTTTTGGCTGTATCTTCCTCCAGGACTTCCTGAAAAGGACCTTGCTGGTGCTATTTGAACACAGACATAACAGGGAGCCTCACCACCTGAAGTCCTGTTCCTAGATAGAGGGGTGGGGTGTTGCCTCAGAGCGATATAGTGGGAGGACAGGAGTGCTGTACACTTTTCCACTGCAGGCTTCAGGTCAGTCTTTGTATAACCCCACAGGATAATTCTTCTTTATCCCAGGAACATAACAATTTTGAAGTTCCTATATCTAATAAATGGGAACTCCTCTCTTTCAGAAGATTTTTCTCATTTAACTGGGTCTATTCAAAAAAGGATAAAAGGATATTGCCACAAAGTATTACTGGGAATATGGCTAGTCTAGAGTCCACTATCCCTGTAGTAGCAACGTTGCTGCCCAATAAATACATATAAAGAAATACACATATTCTGCTTTTGTGGCTACAACCATCTCATGAGGAACTTTTTAGAAATGGCAGTGAATAGAGTCTGCCAAACAACGAATATTGGTGGGGTTGCTCACAATAGGCTCATATAAATTGGGGTGATGAAACTAAAGCCAGGAAGGAAAATCGGACCCATATCCCACAGGCCAGACAGGTGATCAGTGAGATATCTCTACCTAGAATATTGGGGCAGATCCACTTCTGGCCTAAGAGCAGGGGACGGCACTGCTGCCAGCCTACCAGCAGGGCAAGTGTGTAAAGATGCTGCACCATAGTCAGCCCATATTGTGGGCTTCCAGGGCCTGTGTGATGCAAAGGGTAGAAGCAGGGCTCAAGGCTCAAGGCAATTTCTTCCCTGTAGGTAGGACAGTTCTCTTGGTCCTCTCATGGCCAGGATCTCAACTCACTTCTGAATTCCCAGGAAAGGAAGGGGTCTATGGCTCTGTCCATCCATGTGGATCTGAGCTTGTTCCCAGGGGTGAAGCATATAAGCATTTCTAGTCCAAGTGCAGGCACTTCTGACCAGGGCAAGGGGTGGGCTTATGGATCAACCTTGTGACATTCTCAAAAGGCTTCTTACAAAGGGACCTTGCTGATGCACTTCGGGAATAGTCCAGGCAGAAGATGGGGCTGCACTTTCTAATGCTCTGTCCCCAGGTATGGGCTAAGTGTGGACTCAGAATGGGCACAATGGTGGGAAAGCACTGTGCCACCCACAGGGCAAGCAAAGCTCAGAGATGTTTCTGGAAGGAATTTTGTGCTGGATGTAATATTTGGTAGTGGTGGGTTAGAAGCTGGACTATTTGGGGGGGGAGGTTGCACCAGATGCAACAATGCTCAGGGGTTCCTCCTGACTCTGTGCTCAGAAAGCACTCTTGGCATGCTTAGTTGACCATATGGGGTCTCAGGGACTCATCCTGTCACAGACCTGTTCAAGTATCCAACTCTAGAGTGTTGGTGAAGAATTTCCTATCTTACTTGAAAGAATGTTGCTGAGTCCTTTCTGCAAGTGCATTTCCTTGTGGGTTTTTTTTTTCCAATTGCGGTTCCCCAGAGGGGACCCCTATTTCGGGGGCCTTATCCTACACTGACCAGCAGTGAGGAAACCTAAGGAGAGTCGCACAACGTGATAGGGTTCGTGCTCTTCTGAGTACCTGTGGAGGCAAAAGTTAGTAATGACTCATGAGACCAAGGGAGGACTCAAGAGCAAACTTTATTTCAGACAGGATGTGATTATATACTTTTTAGCGATGGGGAAACGGGGGTAGGGCAAGGCATGGTTATCACCAATCATATTTCGCCAGATCAGTCTTTTGCACACAGTCCTCAGTAGAGCCGGGTGAAGTTAGTGGGGCTGAGTGAAGAAACCACAAGTCACGGATGTCACGTACACATTTTCAGATAACAGTTACAGATTACCAGAGACCAACAGTTAAATTCTTAAGTAACCAACATGTTATTCTTTATGCTACTGATGTAAAAGGTTTTGTTATTGGTACTCATAAACCTGTATGACACTATTTCCTATCTCATGGCCATGATTTCTTGATCACAGTGAGAACTGGCAAGAACTGTTTGTCCCTGACATTTTTTTTTGAGCTGCGTATATCCTGTTGGCCTGGCCTTTGCAGACTTTCTGGTTTCGATTCCCATTTTTCACAATCAGGCAGGCATGGAGGCAAGCAGGCAATGCATAGCAACACTGGGGGAGTTCAACTCTCCCGGCTCCTCACATCTCCCCCTTTTTTCTTCACTAAGCAAGAAAGATGAGCTGCCCTTGTGATGCTCAGCGCCTGTAGGGACAGCATTCCTTGAGGTTTCTCCAAGCTTTAGCACAGCGAGAGCCTAGCGAAGGACGCTTCTTGCTTAGTTTCTCAAAGACTTCAAACTGTAGCAAAGCAGGAGGTGGGGAGGGAGCCTCTTCAGTTGCAAGTTGTTGATACAAAACGGTGGGATGCTTCTTTGTAGCCTCATCAATCTGCGATTTCACGAAGCTGGTGATGCGGCGGAAGGCCCATGGACCAAAGGATAATAGCAGCATAAGGCCGAGAAAGGGTCCCAGAAAAGCTGGGAGTAAAGTAGTCAACCATGGGGTTGTAGAAAACCAGTTCTTATACCAGCTCTCACTCTGATCAAGCTTCCTACGTCTCTCCTCAAGACTCTTTTTAACTCTTTTAATGCTATCTCTAACCAGACCAGTTTCATCTTTAAATATACAGCATTCTTCTTTTAAGGCGGCGCACATCCCCCCCTTTTTTTAGAAAGGCAAGGTTAAGCCCACGGCGGTTCTGGAGGACCATTTAAGCCAAAGAGGCAACAGTTTTCTTAAGATGTTTAAGTTCTTGCTTAAGTTTTCTAATGTTTGCATATACAGCGTGCTGAAGCTGGTAGAAGGACTCAGATGAGCGGACCATGGAGTAGATACCAGTACCAGCGCCGGCAGCACCAAGTTCGAGCAGCACAGCAATGGTCACAGCAGAAACAGGTTTCCGTTTATGGCGTAGCAAGGAGGAGTTAATGGTGAAGAGGGGAAGATATTCCATTGGGTGAACAGAGAGGCGAGGCAACAGCAAAACCAGCACACAGTAGTTTTTGTGGGCAAGAAAAATTTCAGGAACCAAGACAGGGGTCAAACCAGTAGAGCAGGAAAATAAGTACCATTGGGGGACAAAACATAGGAGTCGTTATGATTAATAACATAGGTTTGATTACAAACATTAATCAATTGAAGGGGAGGGAGCATTTGGGGTACCAGAATGCAAAGGCCAACACCCATAACTTGACCCAGAGTTATGCCTTGGCCAGGGTCAAGGTACTATGCGATGGAGGGCTGATTCTGTAGAGGGATAGGAGCATGAAAAACAGTTACTACTTTATAAAATGGAGACTGGGAGGAATAGCAAATACAATATTGTTCATATGCAGGGTCAGTAATGGTGGAGGCGGAGGCATTAATCATATTAAGAATAAGCTGTGAGGAGGAAACTGGACCAGAGGGGAGAGTAGGCTGAAAAAAGGTGATAGGTGTAAGAATAGAGTTGGGGGAAGGCGTGTGGGTAAGATAGGGTGACCTTGGTTTACAGGCAGAAGACACAGCAATTTATTTTACACAAGTTATTTTTGAATACCACGGGAATGCTTTCTGACTTCTGTGGGACTTCAGCATTCAAAAATTTTATAATTAACAATTGCCAATTTTTCAAAAACTTTTAAACTGAACCTAAATGATTTTTCTTAAACTTCTTAGTTATTATCTTAAAGCTAGATGCTTATTTTTTAGCCACATATTCATATTCTTATGGCCTTAACTTACACATAGCAGGAAAGCTGGATGATTGCAAAGTCCAGAAATTCTCCAGGGAAAAGTTATCCCCGATGGCCATTGAGAAATCTGGGGTTTACCATCCTCTACACTTTCCGCTATGTTGTCAGAAGGACAAAGCTAGCTTAAAACATGATTTTTAGCAGGATGTTACAGTCTTTTAGATGACCAGACTGAACCAAGGTGAAAAAAAATTAATTGAAATTTCAAAAATGGATAAGGCTTTAAAAATTGTATTTATCATGAAATGTAGAAATAACAAATAAATAGACAAAACAAAATAACACTAAACACAACATTGTGGCCACTTTCATTCATTACAACACACACATAAACAGACAAAAGGATCGATCTAAAACTTTTTTTTTTTTTTTTTTTTTTTTTTTGTAGAAAAACTTTTAGTTGTTAGAAGTACTTAATGTAGCTGGAGTGGAACTTTGCTGAAAATAAATGTTAAAGTTTAGATTTAGCATAAAACATTTTTAAAATAATACTAATTTGAAGTATAAAACATTAAATAAAATGGTTAATGAGCACTGTAAAAAGAGTTTGCACTTTGAAGTATGATATCATTTGCTGTAAATAAAAAAGTTTTCTTTAAATTGTTTTCACAGTAGAACAGTAAGACAGCTGCAATAAAGTGTTAAAATTTTTATGATTAAACACAATAGCATGAACTATGATTATTAAAGGTATGAAAAACTGACTTTCTGAATACACTTAAAAGGATAGTTGTTTTAATGCAAAGGTAAAGAATCATTGCTGTAGCACAAAATTAAAACTAAGGGTATTATGAAGCACACCTGGGTGTTAATTGTGCAATAATATTAACTATATTATTTAAAAAGGCTAATCATATTATTTTCCACATAATTTTTTTAAATACCTTAAAAATTAAAATAAATTTTCTAATAGAAATATAAAAGAATTAAATTATATTACTGTGTGTTCGTTTAAATTTTAAAACACCAAAAGGTTTTTCTTTTACTGATAATTTGTTATTACAAGTGACAGAATTATGACCTTGCTCTAAAATTTCTGAGAGGCATGAAAAAAGGGAGTGTATTGCTGTTATCTTTTTGTTGCTTTTTCTTCCTAGAGAATTTTTAACCTTACAGACCTGAATTTAGAAGGTTTTTTAATTTTTAATGTTTTAATAATTACAACACCCAATGCACAAAACTTAATTACACAAATGCTTTTAGAAAAGGCACACTTATGCTGCATAATTTAATTTACAAACTTTACAATTATTTGAGGCCTGTTATGAGACACAACAAAATTTTGACAATTTTTACTATATATTTCACATGAACAGTTTCTGAATTCTTTTAATTTTACGAACTGTGGTATTTATCTTAGAAAAACATTTTAGGACTGCAATACTATGCTAAGGGATGGGGGGGTTTCACCCTGCTCGCTGATTGCTGAAGTGGCAGCTTGACCAGGAGGGTGGGGGAAAGCAGCAACAGTTTGTTGCCGCGTGTGGGGGAGCTGCTGGAACTCAGGCTCTGGGTAGCCCAGGTAGAGGGGGCTATGCGAGGGGCAGTAAGAACGAACTATGGAGAGGCACGGTGGAGGATAGTGAAAAATTTACAAAGATAAGCCTTATGGACATGAATCTTGCGAGAAGAGAGTTTTGCCTGGATTTCATGAATAAATTTGGCTTCGGTACAGAGGGAGGAACTCATGATAGAGAGGTGGTCCGAATATCAAGGAATATCGGACGGTGGGTCGACTAAGGGGTGGGAGTCACAGGAATGTGACAGCTACGAAGGGGTGGGAGTCACAGGAATGTGACAGCCACGAAGGGGTGCATGCACGGAGGAAAATCCACACGCCGAGGGGGGCTTACATGCAGAGGGGGGGGCTTACCCGAAGAAGAATGGGGGCGTGGGATCCCGGGAACGTCCGTCGACCGATAAGAAGAGTGGGGGGACACACACGAGAGGCCAAAAGGCGGGGGTCGCCTGGGAGGGAGACTAAGAAGTCACCCTGAGAGATGCATGCATGAAATTCTGAACGCGTCTGCGCAAGGGAAACTCACCCTTCACGGAAAGAAAAGGGAGACGCGGAGAATTCCCGGGAACGACCGGCGACGAGGGAGAAGAGCAGGAAAACCACGTTTGGGCGCCAGATGCGGTTCCCCAGAGGGGACCCCTATTTCGGGGGCCTTATCCTACACTGACCAGCAGTGAGGAAACCTAAGGAGAGTCGCACAACGTGATAGGGTTCGTGCTCTTCTGAGTACCTGTGGAGGCAAAAGTTAGTAATGACTCATGAGACCAAGGGAGGACTCAAGAGCAAACTTTATTTCAGACAGGATGTGATTATATACTTTTTAGCGATGGGGAAACGGGGGTAGGGCAAGGCATGGTTATCACCAATCATATTTCGCCAGATCAGTCTTTTGCACACAGTCCTCAGTAGAGCCGGGTGAAGTTAGTGGGGCTGAGTGAAGAAACCACAAGTCACGGATGTCACGTACACATTTTCAGATAACAGTTACAGATTACCAGAGACCAACAGTTAAATTCTTAAGTAACCAACATGTTATTCTTTATGCTACTGATGTAAAAGGTTTTGTTATTGGTACTCATAAACCTGTATGACACTATTTCCTATCTCATGGCCATGATTTCTTGATCACAGTGAGAACTGGCAAGAACTGTTTGTCCCTGACATTTTTTTTTTGAGCTGCGTATATCCTGTTGGCCTGGCCTTTGCAGACTTTCTGGTTTCGATTCCCATTTTTCACAATCAGGCAGGCATGGAGGCAAGCAGGCAATGCATAGCAACACTGGGGGAGTTCAACTCTCCCGGCTCCTCACATCCAATTACATTTTTTGTGTGTATGTGCTTTGCATCTCATGTTGTTTTGTTTTTGTAGTAAATTTTCTGACAGTTTGGTGGTGATCAAGACTCATTCAGGGCTCTGCACTTAGGAGTCAAACCTGGCAATATATGAGACCCTAAATTTGTGCTTGGGATTGACTCCTGCTCTGACCCCAGGACATGCAGTTCAGCCTTTTTGTCTTTCACTCTGCAGTCTCACCTCCTCCCTGCAGCCTTATTTCTCACTTAACCAGGTGTACTTTTAATGCCTCCTTAGAAGTAGTCTTGTGGCTTACCCTCTAAGAGTGAAAGAAGGAAAGAAAGCAAAGGATCTTTCAGGAAGCCATACAATGTTTGCAGGGTAGCCATTTTTATATCCTCCAGGAGAGATTTATTTGGGGGTAAACTTGGAGCACTGATAAGTCCAAGCACAGGTTTGAGTCACTCACAGGATCCTAGATTTTTCTTCTCACCACTCTTATCCTGGTCAAAGTCCTATTTCCATGCCACATCTGAGTTGAAATTTTTAATTTTGAGCCACACCCAGTATCACTCAGGTGTTATTTCTTGCTCTGTACTCCAAAGGCTGGGGGAACCATATGGGATAGCAGGAATCAAACCTTGGTGGGCCACCTGCAAGGCAACTACCCAACTGCTGTTGCTTTCTGATCTCCTAGCTCCATGCTCCGGTGTTACTATTGGAAGTGCTCAGTAGACCAAATGGTGGTGGGGACTGGCCCTGGGACGGCTTTTAACAATGCTCCACCTCTAAGAACCTTCTATAGTAGAGTTCACATGGTAGGTGATCTGACTTACCTAGATTCAGGTTAGAGCTTTCTCCCCAGTTGATGCCTGTGGAAAAGTTTGTTGAGGCTGGTTACTTACAAAGGCAGAGGGAAGAGACACTAATACCATCTAGAACCCTGAAGAGTCTATTCTCAGTTAGGGATTAGGGTGGATGTGGAACCTGACATCTCCTTGTATACTGGTTTTCAACACAGTGACTATTCTCAATGTGGGCCTGAGCTTCATCCTGGAGTATTGGCCATGCTTAGACACATCTCAGAGGACGTTCTACACAGAAGTGATGCTGAAAACCTACTGGCTCCTGCATGCCATAGGGGAGAGCCATCCTGGATTCCTCTGAAAAGTTTATAAATGATTTAAGTTCTTTGGCTGTAATTGTTTTATGAGACATCCCTGTGGCACTCTGGGATTCCTCCTGGCTCTATGCTCAGAACTACTCCTGGCAGCCTTGGACCATATGGAAAAATGGTGACTGAACCCTTCTTGCAGTGAGATCACTCTGGCTCTGTGACTTCATTTCTTGTCATGCTTTCATTAGGGCCACACTCAGCAGTCCTGGATCAACCATAAGCTTCTTGGAAGATCATGTTGACAGGGATGCTCGGGATTTTTTCCTAGCTCAGCACTCAGAAATCAGTCCTGATTGGTTTGGGGACTGTATGAAAGCAGGAATCAAACTTGGGTTCGTTGTGAATCAGCTCTTTGTAAAGAACTATGCTGTGACATCACTCGGGCCCTCGTTATGATTCTCATGAATAGTGACCATAGCGTACTGTGATAATAAAACAAGAGAATTACCCTTATTGGATTATGACAAAATACCTCTCCCTCCAAGACATTACCCCATATGTAGATCTGATAGGAAGCTTCATATTGAACAAATGAATCTGAAGTGTAAAAAGGATTTGACACTACACCAATCCTATTAATTTGGCCTTATCTTGGTCCCAGAGTTGTCCCATTGCCAGTATTTCTTTTTTTTTTCGTTGTTTTTTTTGTTTGTTTTGTTTGTTTTTTTGGGGGGGCCACACCCGGCGGTGCTCAGGGGTTACTCCTGGCTGTCTGCTCAGAAATAGCTCCTGGCAGGCACAGGGAACTATATGGGACACCGGGATTTGAACCAACCACCTTTGGTCCTGGATCGGCTGCTTGCAAGGCAAACTCCGCTGTGCTATCTCTCCAGGCCCTGGCCAGTATTTCTACAATTAGCCATTCTTGTGGCTCCAGTGACATTCACCATCAGAACAGAAAACTGGGAGTTTCTGAAACTTATCAGCTGTCTGTCTCGGACATAGTCATAGGTCAGGTGTCGGCAACCTGCGGCTCCGGAGCCGCATGCGGCTCTTTTGAAGGCTTGCCGCGGCTCCGGAGCCGATGTCAGAAAAAAAAAAATACTGCTTTAATCTCAGCTCCGCTTCTCTCCGCTATATCTATAGCAGTGAGGCGGAGCTGAGGAGCGGAGCCAATGGAGGCAGCCGTACCTGGTGACGTCAGGCCGTCTGTGTGCCCCTCGCACACAGACGGCCTGACGTCACCAGGCACCAGGAGGAGTGACAGAGCCAGATTCAGCCCTGCGCGGGAGCGAAGAATAAAAAAAAAAGGTGAGTTTTTCATTTACTGTTTTTTTTTAAATAATAATTTTGTCACTTTTTTATTATTATCTCTTTTTTGGACCCCCTCAGAATTACTCTTCTAGGAAGAGTAATTCTGAGGGGGTCCAAAAAGAGATAATAATAAAAAAAAGGAGCAAAAATCCCATTAACCAGGTAATAAAAAATTTTTTTAATTAGCTATTAATTAGCAAAAATATATTTAAGATTGTTCAGTGAAAAAGTCCTATTTTTCTCTTTAGATTGACAGCTGACTGCACGATCCTGTATATAGCATTAAGGTAAGAAACAATATATGCAGTGTTATATTTGTTTTAAATGTTGCAATGGTTTTGCGGCTCCCAGTTTCCTTCGGAAACGGGTCCAAGTGGCTCTTTATGTCTGAAAGGTTGCAGACATAGTCTAGAGGGAGGAAATGCACTCCTGAGTCCCTGGGAGTCTAGGGCAGGGGCTGACTTTGAGCAGCAGTCCAGTTCACCACTGCCCCCTGCAGGTTGGCAGTAGAATGGTCACTGCACTCAGCCTGGAAGTGCCTCTGCCAGGGGTATTCATGGCTTGCTATCCACCTACCATATGGTTCCCCCCCCCACACACTGCTAGGACAGATATTTATGCAATGTTGGACTAAACACTGGCTTTGTTAAATTAAAGGAAGTAAGGAATTTAATTAATTAACTATCTAATTAATTCTCACAATCATTCTATGAGTAACCCCCCTCTCCAACATGATTTCTTCTAGGAATTGTATGGTGTTAGAGGTTAAGCTCAGACCTTCCCCCAAAATGTACATATATATCATTTTTATTCAATATGAACATTTTTATGAATAAGGTATATGAAGCAATGTAGGCCTTTTCATGTTACCCACATGAAAGAATTCTATCTACTTTAGAATTTTCTTCAGTTCCCCAGACTACAATCAATTAATCTTTGATAAAGGGTCAAGAAATCAAAAATGGAACAAGGAATGCCTCTTCAACAAATGGTGTTGGCACAACTGGTTAGCCACCACTTGCAGAAAAGGGAACTCAGATCTCCATCTAAGAGCATGCACAAAGGTCAAATCCAAATGGATTAAAGACTTTGATATCAGGCCTGAAACCATAGGTATATAGAACAACAGCTTGGTAAAAAAAAATCACTCCATGACATTGAGACGAAAAGCATCTTCAAGGAAGAAACAGCACTCTCCAAACAAATGGAAGCAGAGACAAATAGATGGGAATATATTAAGCTGAGAAGCTTTTGCACCTCAAAGGAAATATTGCCTAGAGTACAAAAGCCACCCACAGAATGGGAAAAACTATTCACCCATTACCCATTGGGTAAGGGCAAATATCTAAGATATATAAGGTACTGACAGACTTAACAAGAAAGAAATCAAACCCCATTAAAAATGGAATGAAGAGGAGCTGGAGAGATAACACAGTGTTAAGGTGTTTGCCTTGCAAGTGGCCCACCCAGGACCAATGGTTGTTCAAATCCTGGCATCCCGTAGGATCCCCAGTGCCTGCCAGGAGTGATTTCTGAGCACAGAGCCAGGAGTAACCCTGAGCACCATTGGATGTGACCTCCCCAAAAAACAGCAAAAAAAACTGGGGTGAAGAAATGAACAGACACATCCACAAAGAAGAAATACAAATGGCCAAAAGACACATGAAAAATGCTCCACATCACTAATCAGGGAGATACAAATCAATGATGAGGTACCAGCTCACACCACAGAGACTGGCACACTTAGCAAAGAATGAGAACAATCAGTGCTAGCAGGGATGTAGAGAGAAAGGAACTCTTATTCACTGCTGGTGGGAATGCTGTCTAGTCCAGCCTTATGGAAAACAATGTGGAGATTCCTCAAAAAATGGAAATTGAGCTCCCATATTAGCCAGTTATACTACTCCTAAGGATATATCCTAGGAACACAAAAATACAATTCAAAAATCCCTTCCTCACACCTATATTCATTGTAGCACTATTTACAAGTCAGACTCTGTAAACAACCAAGATGCCCTTCAACAAATGAATGGCTAATGAAACTATGGTACATATATAGAATGGAATATTTTGGAAGGGGGCCACACCCATTTGATGCTCAGGGGTTACTCCTGGCTATGATCTCAGAAATCGGTCCTTCCTAGGCTAGCACTTGGCCCCACACAATGGAATATTATGCAGCTGTCAGGAGAGATGAAGTCATGAAATTTTCCTATCCATGGATGTACATGGAATCTATTATGCTGAGTAAAATAAGTCAGAGGGGGGTCTTTGCCTGGATGGAGAGGTTAGAGGAGGAGATATGGCTGAAAGAAGTGAAGACGCAGGGCAAGCTAAGGATAGCATGCGTAAATGGTTGAGATTGACCACACATGTGGTGGATAGGGCATGAATAAAGCTGATACTTCCTGAAAAAAAAATAAGTCAGAGGGAAAGAGATAGACACAGAATAGTCTAAGTCATCTATGGATTTTAAGAAAAATTAAGGACATTACTGTAACAATGCCCAGAGACAATAGAGATGTAGGCCAGAAGGACCCCCTCACAATATGAAGCTTACCACAAAGAGTGGTGAGTGCAGTTAGGGAAATAACTACACCAACAACTATCAAGACAACCTTTTTTGTTTTGTTTTTGAGTCACACCTGGCAGCGCTCAGGGGTTACTCATGGTTCTACACTCAGAAATCAGTCCTGGCAGGCTCGGGGGACCATATGGGATGCTGGGATTCAAACCACTGTCCTTCTGCATAAGGCAAATGCCTTACGTCAGTGCTATCTCTCTGGCCTTATCATGACAATCTTAATGAGTGAGAGAAGTAGAATGCCTGTCTGGAATATAGGCAGGGGTTGGGAAGGATAGAGGGGTGGCATTGGTGGTAGGAATGTTGTACTTGGTGAAGGTGGGGTGTTCTGTTTGTGACTGAAAGCCAACTACAATCATGCTTGGAATCATGGGGCTTAAAAGAGATTTTATTAAATAAATGAATAAAATTTTCTTCAATTCATTTCTTGGGCCATAGTTTGTGTTGCTCAGAGGGCCATTCTTGGCTCAGTATTCAGAAATTACAGCTGGAGAACATGAGGAACACTATACCCTATACTTATCAGGGACCAATGATGGGTCAGTAGTGTGTAAGGATAACACACTCTCAGTTATCCTATAGAGCGACTCATTCAGAAAAAAGAAGGGACATATATTGAAATGAATGGAAGAGGAAGTCAATGTCTCCTCACACCCCTGAAGTAGCTCATCAAAGATTGGAAGCAAACAGGCAGGGGGAGCCTCAGGACAAAAAAGATTGAGATACTCTAAAAACAAAGAAGGAATTGAGGACACTTAAACCTGGTGCTATAGCAGGCCCATAGAGGCTGGACCCTCCCCTCTAGAAAGGCTCCAGCAGGAGCAAAGGTTAAAAGACAGAAATCAGGGGGCCGGGCGGTGGCGCTAGAGGTAAGGTGCCTGCCTTGCCTGCGCTAGCCTAGGACGGACCGCGGTTCGATCCCCCGGTGTCCCATATGGTCCCCCAAGCCAGGAGTGACTTCTGAGCGCATAGCCAGGAGTAACCCCTGAGCGTCACCGGGTGTGGCCCAAAAAACAACAACAACAACAACAACAACAACAAAAAAGAAGACAGAAATCAGAGACCTTCAACTACCCCACCCTTTCCCTGGCAATCACCCTAGCAACAGGACTGTTAACCAAATTGGAAAGCCCCAGGAGGGCTAGGTGGCAGGGACACCTAGGAAAGCCAACGTGGAACAAAGGACCCATTGCCTGGGGCTTTCAAGCTTCATCGTGGAAAGTGTGTCAGGGGGAGCTCTTTCTGGGATGTGGAGCCACATCCTGCCATGGTCAGGACTGATCGACCGCCCGCTTCCCCGTCGCCTCCCGCACTAGATCATTGTGGGGTGTCGGGACTGAGCCCCGCTCACCCATTTGCCAAACATGCGTCCTCGGCAGCCGATCCCCGGCCCAACTCGCCTCTTTCTATCTATCACGGCGACCCGTGATGCTCACAGGAACAAAGGAAACCAAACCAAACTGTTCCTCGCTCGTCCTTCAGGGCCAAATCCCCGGCCACCCCCGACCCTCCCGGGATTCCCGACACTCACCTGGCCAGACCCGGGGCTTCCACTCAAGGGCGCTCAGAGCAGCCAGCTGCTTGCAGGCCAGAGAGGAAAATCGTTCCTCCAGGAACCCCCACTCCGGCGGGGACCCCAAGACCCAGGGAAGCAGCTGCAGGGACCAAAGCAGGAAAGAGAAGCGCAAAAGATGCTGAGAGTTCCAGGACTTCACCAGCACTTCCAGCCAACCTCTTAAAGGGACACCATCAGCTTGGCAGTGGGCACTCCTTTTTTCAATTTTGCACTCAGCTCTTCAAACAATGATGCATTTTCTATTCGAAAGAATTTCATTGCATAGGCCAGAGAGATCACAGGACGTTTGCCTTGAACAGGGTCCATCCAAGACAGAACGGGCTCGATCCCTGGCACCCCATACAGTTCCCCAATAATGCCACAGCCTGTGGCGCTCAGGGGTTACTCCTGACTCTATTTTTAGAAATTGTGCCTGGCAGGCTCAGGGAAACCTAAGGGATGCCAGGAATCGAACCACAGTCAGCCCTTGGTGATCCACCTGCAATGCAAAGGCCCTGAAGCTGTGCTATCTCTCTGGTCCCTCTCTTTATGTTTAAAACGTTGACAAGTGAGAACAAAATATTATCTTAATATGCCTATTCGACTGGTTTTTATTCAATTACTTTTTATGGTGTTTTGTTTTGTTTTTGAGTCACACACTTTGACGCTCAGGGGTTACTAATGACTCTGCGCTCAGAAATCGCTCCTGCTTGGGGGGATCCTATGGGACACCGGTGGATCCAGCCGAGGTCCATCCTAGGCAGATCTCCTTCCTTTGCTCTTTTAAAAGCAAGGTGTTCCCCCAAAGGTATTTAGTCCTTTTGCAAAAGAAGGGAGATCCCCACCTCTCTGTCTTGAGTAAGGGAAATTGTTATGCAGATCTGGTCAAAAGTCACAGGAGCATGGAGGCCTTGCAAAAAAAACAAGCCAGTCCTTCCCCACAACTTCAGCCTCAGAGATCAAGATTAGACCCTGATAGAAAGGACTGTGAGTAGTCATTCTCCCAAGTCCTATTACAGTAAAAGGGGATGAAATACAGACTTGGATGTATGCATCACACCTGAAGAAGTCACTAGAGGAAGAAAACTGAGGACCAGAAATGGACTGCCCAACCCACTTCAGAAGACGGTCCAAAGATGAGACTGAAGCAGGGGGCCAAAAATGGTTGGACCTGTGGACCCACTGCAAAAGGGGGCAGTGAATGCATACCACCCCCAGCTTTGGTTATGGACCCAATTGGAAAAAGACTTGCCAGTTATGGCTCTAATGAATTTCCTAGTGTAGGGAAAGAACAGTGTAAAGGGTTAGTGCCCAGTACAACCCCCAAGGAGAGTCAAGGGTTTGACTCATCACAGGGGACTAATAGCTCAGAGAGCTCTGCTGACTAGTGGACACAGACTTGGAATAACTCCATTTCTCAATAGGCTTGCTAGAGGAACAGGTGCCTCCCTGTCACCCGACTCTCTCTAGATAGGCCCACTTTGCTGGAGACTCTGGGGTCTTGCAGACAAGACTCTGATAAACATCATGTCTTGTTTATTAGAGAAGGTCAGAGGCCTATGCCAAACTCCTAAGTCAGGAGAGAAAGAGGGAGACAGAGCTAGCTGTGTGTGGGACCATCCAACTTTCTTTTACAACTGCCAACAAAGTCTCCCTTTACTCCTCCAACTCTCTTTCAAACTCTTCCTGCTCCTCCAACTGCCCACAAACTCTCTCGATTGTCTATCCCTACTGACAACCATGAGGAGGGTTTTATCGACTCAGCATCCAGTAATGATTAAAGTCTTATTCAAGGGGTAGTGTCTTATTTAAAGTTGTGGATCCAGTTGTGGATTCAGCTGGTGCTGAATTGTAGGACTATACCTCCCTAGCAGAGTTAACTCCCTCTCTGTCTTGGCTTAGAGTGAAAATGAGCTAACACCCTTTGCTTTAGCTGAGTGGAAAAGTACCTGAACTTTTAACCTGCCTCAATAATAACTACTTTTAACCTGTCTTAAGAATTATTTCACAAGGATTTGGGTTTGTCTTAGTCTAGGACCCTTATCATGGACCCAGAGGAACTTTGGTTCTTGGATCTCTCGGGCCTCATTTGGACATAGCAGCCCTGTGGTGACCAGAGATTAAATCTTCCCTTCAAACCCCTGCTTCCCTGCAACCTACCTCAGAAGCTTCCAGGTTGGCAGAGCTAAAGGTTGAGGGCACCAGCTTCAAAACCAAAAAGTTCCAGAAATTGACCACAATAAAGACCTTGATGCCATTCTATTTATGGCCAGAGTCCTAAAGAACAGGCATTAGCTCTGAAAATCACTCCACACCAGTAATGAGAATTCTCCCACTTCTGGGGTTGGACCAGCTGTTCCAGAGTAGAGCTTCACAAGGTCTTAGAGAGATGGACAAGGAAAAGGTGAATGGCCTCACACTGGAGAAGTTCCACTAGGAAATAAATCCCCAAAGTTCCTTTGCAAACACCACCTACCCATCAGTACCAGGCCACCACAAACTTCAATAAAATAATGGTGCTCAGAATCACTCTGTTTCAGATACCCATGAATTTTCACTGGTGGGTATTGCTTTCATTGTTTATTTTTGTCTTTACTCATTTGTCGTCCTTATTTGACTTTGGAATCACAAATAGTCATGCTCAGGGTTACTCTAGGCTCTGCACTCAGGAGTCAGGGGACCATGAGATTCAGGAATTGAACCTCCATGGTTGCTTGCAAGACAAGTACACTACCTGCTGAGTGAGAACATAGGCTCATCTTCTTCAGCCCTGCTCCAACTACAACAAAATGCATATCAGCATTGTAATGATGCTGGTGAAGTCAGATCCCAAGATGTAGAATTTACTGAGGAGGTTAGAACCTCTAGAGTACCCACAAGGAAGCATCCACCAGTCACTTCCAGAGTGTCACTCACTTTATGTAGGTGGAAAGGGATATTTATAAGGGACAATAGGCTGTAGTCTCTGTGTCAGCCAATCAGGCTGAATGAAAGAGCGGTTGAAAGCAGAGTGTGTGCTTCTGTGTCTAGGGTAGACATTAAGGAAATCGACTGTGTGCTCTGGGTTTAAAAACAGTATGTGTTTCATTTATTAGTTACATATCAAGTTGGTTAAGGACAAAATTTAGATAAGGGCTCGATAATTTAGATTGTCTTCCACTAGAGGCAGAATCCCTAGATCATACCTTCCAAGAAAGTGTTAGTGGTGATTTTTCACAGGCAATAAAATCTGGGATAGGGCCCGGAGAGATAGCACAGTGGTGTTTGCCTTGCAAGCAGCCAATCCAGGACCAAAGGTGGTTGGTTTGAATCTTGGTGTCCCATATGGTCCCCCGTGCCTGCCAGGAGCGATTTCTGAGCATGGTGCCAGGAGTAACCCCTGAGCACTGCCGGGTGTGACCCAAAACAAAACAAAACAAAACAAAACAAAATCTGGGATAAAGACTTTTCACCTAGATTAGATTTACTGCAGGGTGGACTTTCCCAGGAAACATCTGCTCATGCTTTTCTTTCCTTTTTTTTTTTTTTTTGGTTTTTGGGTCACACCCAGCAGCGCTCCTGGGTTCCTCTTTGCTCTACACTCAAATCGCACCAGGTAAGCTTGGGGGACCATATGGGATGCCTGGATTCAAACCACCATCCTTCTGCATGCAAAGCAAACACTCTAGCTCCATGCTCTCTCTCTGGTCCCATGCTTTTCTTTATTCTTTATTTTTTTTATTGATTGATTTGTTTTGGGGCCAAACCCAGCAGCACCTGACTCTGCACTCAGAAATTGGCCCCCCAATATTTCTACATCCCAGGAATATAAACATTTGGGGTTCCTATCTCTAAAATTTGGGAACACATCTCTTTCCTAAGATGCTCACCCATTTTATTGGGTCTATTCAAAAAAAGAGAAAAGGGTATTGCCACAAAGTAATATTGGGGTGCTAGGAGACACTGACTAGGATGTAGTCCACTGTCCCTGATTCATAGTTGTAGTACCAACATTGTTACCCATAAATATATATAAAGAAATATACATATCCTACATTTGGGCGTGGAATCAAGTCCAACACAATATCATTATTTGCAAATAAATACATATAAGGAAATATACATATTTCCCTATTTGACTCCTGAATCAAGCCCAAAGTCATAACTTCCTTTTTTAATGTTAAATTATCTTTATTTAAACACCGTGATTACAAATATGATTGTAGTTGTATGATTACAGTCATGTAAAGAAAAGGCCCATTCATAAGTTCTAGATTCCCACCACCAATAACATTTTATAAGAAAAATACACATTCCAGGGCCGGAGCAGTAGAACACTGGTATGGCAGTTTGTCTTGCATGCGGATGACCTTGGATTCCCCGGCATTCCATATGGTCCCCCAACTCAGGAGCTATTTCTAAACTTATGACCAGGAGTAACCCTGAGCATCACCAGGTTTGGACAAAACAAAAGAAAGAAAGAAAAGAAAAATACACATTCCACTATCTCTGTTGGGAGCATGCCCAAGTGAGTCTGATGAAAGAGGACTACTTCAGCTAAGGTGTAATCTGTTGGGTAAGAATAATCAGGATGGGAATGGAAGTGTCAATGACTCACTCTAGCTGCTGGCTTAAGTCACAGGCTGTAATTAGTCCTTCAGCCAAGACCCATTTGAAAAGACAATTTTGGTCCTAGTAGCAATCCAGGGGAATGAGAGGCTGAAATGCTTCAAAAGGGTGCAAATGTGTGTGAGTGGAGTGTTGTTCCTGGGCACAAAGGATGTTGAGCTATAGGGTCCTAGGGATTTAGTAGGGAAAGCAAGTCCTGGATAAGTGAGCACAGGGAAACTATAGAAAAGTTGTTGCTGGGCTGGAGTGATGGCACAGTGGTAGGGCGTTTGCCTTGCACACAGCTGACCCAGTACAGACCAAAGTTCAATTCCTGGATGTCCCGTATGGTTCCCCAAGCTAGAAACAATTTCTGACTGCATAGCCAGGAATAAACCCTGAGTGTTACCAGGTGTGGCCCAAAAACGAAAAAGAAAAGGTTTTGCTGAATGACAGGCAGAAAAGTGGAAATGTAGCAGGCTATGTAGAACATAGAAATGGACAGAGCTGTGTACAACACAGACATTAGCCTAACATAACTGTGATCAGGAGACCTATGCAGAAATAATTAATTGATCAGTATGTTACAGTTATAAAATTGACCCATTTTAGAGTAGTAAAAGGGTCAAAGTGCATCATAAATATAAAGCTGTCAAGTAACGAGGTTATGCAGCTGTATCTGATGCTATAGAACCCACTGAAGTATAAAATTTGCTCCTGGCCGACTTTTGAGACCATAGGGAATGTCGAGGTTCAAACCCTGGTTGGCTGCGACCTTTTCCACTATGCTACATTCTAGTCCCAACTATAATTTTTTTATACAGTTAATCATTCAGAAGTAAACAGGTCTCCCCATATTCCCTCAAGTTAATATTGTCTTGTTTAAAAGTTATTTTAGTTATTTTCATAGGTGACACACTATGATGTTCAAAGGTAATTCCTGGCTTTGTTATCCATACCTTTGGGCTTGAAAAACCCTACAGAATGTTTAGCATTGAACCCCAGCCAGTGGTTTGCAAGGTCAGTTCCAACCATTTTGCAAGTGGTGCTCAGATCATCAGATATCATTTTCATACCTATAAAAGTTTCATATCAGTGAAAAAATACCCACACTTTTTATGGACATTTCCCTCCAGAATAGATTTTCTGATGCTTTTCAAAACTTGAGCAGAAAGTGTAAGCCTTAACACACTCCAGACATGAATAGCACTCTTCTCTTGTATGAACATTCATGTGTATAGTAAGGTTTGAGGACTAAGCAAAGGCCTTTCCACACTCCTGACATGTATTAGACTTAACTCCTGTTTGAATGTAATCGTGCAAATTAGGTTTTGAGGATTTAATGAAGGACATCCCATACTTCTGACATGAGTAAGTCTTCTTATCAGTACGAATCAGTAATGTACTGCCCAGAAACAGTTGAGGTTTGAGTGAGTCTTTTTCACACTCACCTAACATGAGTAAGGTTTCTCTCCACATTCCAAGTGTCTAACAAGCTATCAGCAAATGCCTCCCCACATTCCTGATATGAATATGGCTTATCTCCTTTATAAATTTTAATGCGTCTTGAGATTTATTGAAGGCTTTGCTACAATCCAAATAAGGCTAAAGGCTTCTCTCCATGAATATTCATGTGTCTAAGAAGCTTGGAGGATAAAGCAAACATCTTTCCACACTCCTGACATAGTAAGGCTTCTATCCTTTGTGAATTTTTTTTTTTTTTTTTTGGGTTTTTGGGTCACACCCGACAGCCCTCAGGGGTAACTCTTGTCTCTATGCTCAGAAATAGCTCCTGGCAGGCTCTGGGGACCATATATAATGCCGGGATTCGAACCACCAACCTTCTGCATGCAAGGCAAACACCTTACCTCCATGCTACCTCTCCGGCCCCTTGTGTGAATTTTCGTGTGTGTTAAGGTATGAGGATCAAGCAATGCCTTTCCACAGTCCGAACATGAGTATGGCTTCTCTCCTGTATGAATTTTCATGTGCCTATTAAGGCATGAGGATTCACCAAAAGCCTTTCACATTCCGGACATGGATCGAGCAAATGCCTTTCCACACTCCTGACATGAATAAGGCTTCTCTCCTGTATGAATTTCAATGTGTATGTTAAGACTTGAGGATTTTGCAAATGCCTTACCACACTCCTGACATGAATAAGGCTTCTCTCCTGTATGAATTTTCATGTGATCAGAAAGGTTTGAGGATTTTGCAAATGCCTTTCCACACTCCTGATATGAATAAGGCTTCTCTCCTGTATGAATTTTCATGTGTTTGTTAAGGGCTGAGGATCAAGCAAATGACTTTCCACACTCCTGACATGAATAAGTCTTCTCTCCTCTATGAATTTTCATGAGATCAGAAAGGTTTGAGGATTTTGCAAGTGCCTTTCCACACTCCTGACATGAATAAGATTTCTCTCCTGTATGAATTTTCATGTGTTTGTTAAGATATGAGGAGTGAGCAAATGCCTTTCCACACTCCTGACATGAATAAGGCTTCTCTCCTGTATGAATTTTCATGTGTGTGTTAAGATTTGAGGATGTTGCAAATGCCTTTCCACACTCCTGACATGAATAAGGCTTCTCTCCTGTATGAATTTTCATGTGACCAGAAAGGTTTGAGGATCGAGCAAATGCCTTTCCACACTCCTGACATGAATAAGGCTTCTCTCCTCTATGAATATTCATGTGTGTGTTAAGGGTTGAGGATTGAGCAAATGCCTTTCCACACTCCTGACATGAATAAGGCTTCTCTCCTGTATGAATTTTCATGTGTTTGTTAAGATTTGAGGAGTGAGCAAATGCCTTTCCACACTCCTGACATGAATAAGGCTTCTCTCCTGTATGAATTTTTATGTGACCAGAAAGTTTTGAGGATTGAGCAAATGCCTTTCCACACTCTTGACATGAATAAGGCTTCTCTCCTGTATGAATTTTCATGTGTGTGTTAAGATTTGAGGATTGAGCAAATGCCTTTCCACACTCCTGACATGAATAAGGCTTCTCTCCTCTATGAATTTTCATGTGTGTGTTAAGATTTGAGGATTTTGCAAATGCCTTTCCACACTCCTGACATGAATAAGGCTTCTCTCCTGTATGAATTTTCATGTGTCTAATAAGCTTTGAAGATTGAGTGAAGTACTTTTCACACTCCTGACACCTATAAGACTTCTCTCCTACATGAATTTTCATGTGTTCAGTGTGGGACGAAGAGAACGTGAAGGACTTGCCATTCTCGGGACATAGATGACATTTGCTTCCTGTCCAGACTTCCTTTGGATCATTCCGGTGTGACAGTTGTCTCAGACTGAATCCATCTCGCTTAGTATCAGAGGAATCCTGTATAATAGGGGTATAAAAGGGCACATCATATTGCTGAGCACACGAGAAATCCCCCACACATTGCTTATATATGCTGTATACACTCCATGGAAAATATGCTTGTGAGTATCTTGATATGAGGGAGTTAGAGCAAACACTGGTGGCTTCTTGGCCCAAAGTGATCCAACTATGGAGGTCTGTGTCCAGTTACTGGGCATAACAGAATCGGGAGCACTATGCCCAAAAGCCTGGGTCCCCATAGTACGGACACTCTCTTCAACCTGATTCCCCATTGAATAGATGACCCCTGAGTCCTCATTCCCATCACGATTCTGGCAGGGCATTTTCCTTGAGACTGGGTTCAACAACACTGGATCATTCACAACCCAGCATAGCGTGCCTCTTTCCTATGGAACAGCACAGGGTTAGTCCAGTAAGCTTTGAGTCTCCATGTTCAAAACCACCCTTTATATGTGATCCCCATCACAGAAAAACAATTTGCTACATGTGTGGATGTCTGTGGAGAGAGGTAGACATTCAGCCAAGACATGAGCTTAGGGAGGTAAAACATAGCCTGAGCAGAGGTATAGAAAGCATGATTTCTGAACCAGACATAAACAAATGTAAAACATATCCTGTCCTGGGGCTTGGTAGGATCTAAGAGCATATAACTTGAGGTCAGGTGGGATTTTCTGCACAACAGAAAGGAAACGGCCAAATCAGAACGTTAAATACCTCAGTAGGGCCAGAGCAGTAGTATAGCAAGGAGAGTCCAGTTTGGAATTAAGTCCTGATATCAAAAATGGGCCCATTCCAAAGAAAACCCCCAAATATCACAGGTGTTGATCCAAAAGAGAAGAAAAGTCTCACAAGAGTCATATTCCTCCCAATCAATGAACTCAATATCCTTTTTTGAAATGTTCTCTCTACTATGGAGGTCCCCAAGGCAGTGCTCTTGTTTACTCTGGCTGTGTGCTCCCTGATCAAATATGTGAGGCTTGGGGACCATGTACAGTGGATAATGAGATCCAGCTTTCCATCTCTACTCACAATCCAGTTGAAACACTTCACCTAATACTATATCAAATCAAAATCACTGTATCTCTTCCCTCCTGAAACCATTTCCCACACAAATCACAGAATTTCTTTGCTCTGAGAAGCAATAATAAGACCTTTAGGGTAGACAAATCATTCAATTGAGTTTGGAACTCATGAGATTAATGGGATACTTCTCTTCACAATGGACTCTGGATGCTCCCACCATTGCAGAGACCAAAGATGAGGTAAAAGGGCTGGATCAATGGGCCCCACTGTATAAGTCCCATGTGTTTGTGCACCGAGCTATTCCACCACCACGATAAGAATATGATTTGGAATTTGCAAATCTTACCAACTCACTCCTGTTTGGAGATCTCATTCTAAAAGGAAATTGTAGAATGGAGGAATTCTGAACTGGTGCTCTGCATACTAAAAACAAACCAGGTATGAAATGTAAGACTCTGTTCAGCGACCAGAACAATACAAAATGGGGAGCTCATTTGCTTGCATGCAAGTGATTCAGGTTGGATCACTGAGATCTCTTGTGTCTCCCCCCATCCAAACTGGAATAATTTCTGGTGATTTTTTGTGGGGCTTTTTTTTTGGATTTTTGGGTCATACTCACCACCACTCTGAGGTTACTCCTGGCTCTATGCTCAGAAATCGCTCAGGGCAGGCTCGGGGGACCATATGGGATGCCAGTAGTAGAACCATCATCCTTCTGCATGCAAGGCAAATGCCCTACATCCAGGGGTCTCAAACTCACGGCCTGTGAGTTGTTGCGGCCTCTGTACAACATTTTGTGGCCCACAACCAGCCTTCAAATATGATATTTTTATTCAGTACGCTAATGATCGTGAATACTACGACATTTGAAGGCCGGCCACGGGCCACAAAATGTTGTACAGAGGCCGCAACAACTTGCGGGCTGCGAGTTTGAGACCCCTACATCTGGCCCCTAAAATAATTTCTGAGCACAAGGCCAGTAGTAATTCCTGAGCATTGTCAGAGCTGACTCAAAAACCACACAAATATTTAAGTGATGAAAATAGTTTAAAATGGCAATATTATCACAATATTACAGGATCACTCATCAATGGTTTAAAGATACAGATGAAAAATATATCCCTCCAAAAAAAACAAATTAGGGGCCAGAGCGGTGATACAAGGGGTAAGACTTCTGCTTTGCCTGTGCTAGCCCAGGACAGACTGCGGTTCAATCCCGCAGTGTTTCATACCGTCCCCCAAGCCAGGAGCGATTTCTGAGCACATAGACAGGAGTAACCCCTGAGAGTCACCGGGTGTGACCCAAAAACCAATATATTAATTTCTGAGTGGGCCAGATGAAGACACAGCAAAGATGCTGTTTCCTTGCATGTGGCTTACTGACATTAAATCCTGACATTCTCTATGATTGTCGTAGCCTGCTAGGAATAATATCTGATCACAGAGTCATAGTAACACCGGAGTCTACGTGTGATCACAGAGTCATAGTAACACCGGAGTCTACGTGTGTGGACCAAAACCACATACCAAAAAATGTGTTGAATGAAACCTGGATGAATAAGCAACAGAGTAACATTATATTGTTTTCAGATAATAAATCAGCTTATAGAATAGGGAAGAGAGTGCTCGCTCCGGCAGCACATATACCAAAATTGGAATGATACAGAGAAGATTAGCATGGATTCTGAGCAAGGATGACATGCAAATTAGTGAAGCGTTCCATATTTAAAAAAAAAGAATAGGGAAGATAGATTCATAGGGTCAAAATGAGGAACTTAAAGATGTCCACATAAGGGTTGTACTGGGCTCAACTGTGATCAAAATATAAAAATCAATGATATATTTCTAGGGGGCTGGAAATAGCACAGTGGTAGGGTATTTGCCTTGCATGTATCAATCTGGACAGTATATATATATATGTTCACCCCCACATTAGCCAGGGAAATATCAAGCGGTAGGGTGTCTGCCTTCCATGTGTACAACACAAGACAGATCATGGTTCAATTTCCAGCATCCCATATGGTTCCCCAAGCCTACCAGGAGTGATTTCTGAGTACAGACCCAGGAGTACCCACTGAGTGCCACTGAACGTGGTCTAGACAACCTCCAAAGTAGAAAAAAATATATAATCTAGTGTGAAAGCGACATGGGACAGCCTGGGTGGGATTCACCTTGCAAGTGGATGAACCTAGTTCAATTTCTGGCATCACATCTATCCACAAAGTACTTCAGGGGTAATATATGAGATTAGAGCTAAGAATAATTCCTGAAAATCAGTGCAATGCTCCCAAAAGAGAAAGAAAAAATTTCTCAGTATTTCTAAGAGTTGGTATTTTCCACAGCCATCACATCTGGTTTTCTGAGTGCACCAGAATTGGCTGAGAAGCACAAGGCCAGGAAAGACCATTGAGTACAACCACTAAGGCATATCAAAAATGAGGGGGGAAAGAGGCTGGAGAGAGAACAGAGCGGTAGGGCATTTGCCTTGCAAGTGTCCAACCTAGGACAATTGGTGGTGCAAATCCTGGCATCGCATATGGTCTCCCATACCTGCCAGGAGTGATTTCTGAGCAGAGAGGCAGGAAAGACCCTGAACCTGCTGTATCTGACCAAAAACAAAGAAACAAACAAAAATAGAAAAAAATTGGGGGAAATCACTGAAAATGATCCAAAGGCAAAAACAAGATTGTGGACACATAGAACACAAGGGCATCTAGCAGCCCCTGAGAAGAGAACCCCAACATGGGGTTGTGTAATTAGCATGAGAATATAGAAAGTGGTTGAGGACCCAGAACCACAAATACTAACAGAAAGAGGGAACCAGAAAGAGTGAAGTCAAGAAAGCTCAGCTCCAGAACATTGTGGCCTTTAGCATCAAGAGCTGTGAACTGAAGCAGGAGGTCATGCACCCCTGATCCTGCAGTCCAACACACTGCTCAGCCCCCACATTTCACATGTGCCCAGGACACTACCACACTCCTTCACAAGGTCTGAGTCTTGGGCTCGTCTCACACTCACCTTCAAATACACCTCTCTTCAGCTTGCCAAGGGCTCTTTCTTCCAACCAGGAGATCAGTGCAGGCTTCACGCTGCACTGTCCTACCCAAAGGAATGATTCATGGTTAGAGACAGGGAAGGGGACTCTTGTGAATGATTCTGGGTCCCTAATGAAAGTAACCAAATCAAGCTTTCCTTCTGAATGTTGGTTATCACACAGAAGAGACCAGGTTCAATAAAAGTGTCCAACTTACGGTGGACAACTCTGGGCTCACAAAGGGCCAATGGCAAGCTCTATAGTTCCCTGAGCTGTTCCTAAAGTGAGCACTGACTGCTATGCCAGAGGTAACTTCAAACACTGCCAGGATGACAAGACTCCATAATTCCTTCAAATTAAGGGCTGGGGCTGTGAAATAATACAGCGAGTAGGGCTTTTGCCTTGTGATGTGATGAACAGGGTTAGATCCATGGCATCCCATATGGTCCCCCAAGCCATTCTGGAGTGATTTCTGAGCTCAGAGCCAGAAGTAATCCCTGAGCACTGCTGGATGTGACCCCAAGACAATAAATACATAAACAAACAAACAAATAAAATAACTTTGTAAGGGCTGAAGAGTTAGCACAAAGGTAGAACCTTTTTTTATTCGGTTTTTGGGCCACACCCATTTGATGCTCAGGGGTTCCTCCTGGGTATGTGCAAAGAAATCGCCCCTGGCTTGGGGAGACCATATGGGACACCGGGGGATCGAACCGCGTCCTACTCTAGCACTTGCAAGGGAGACACCTTACCTCTAGTGCGACCTTCTCGGCCCCAAGGTAGAACATTTTCCTTGCATACAAACAATCTAGCCGAACCCAGTTTTAATTACCGGCATCCCATATGGTTTCCTGAGACTTCTATGAGTAATTTCTGACTACAGAGCCAGTAGTAATTCCTGAGTCCCACCAGGTGTGGAACAAAAACCAAAATACATAAAACAAATAGATAAATAAATCAATTAATAATAAGAATAGCTTTGTGATACTCAAACTGAAGTTAGTTGTTAAAAGGATATCTTGAGGGGCTAGAGAGATGGCATGGAGGTTTGGCCTTTGACTTGCATGCAGAAGAACAGTGGTTTGAATCCCGGCATCCCATAAGGTCCCTGGAGCCTGCCCGGGGCAATTTCTGAGCAAAGAGCCAGAAATAATCCCTGAGCACTGCCAAGTGTGATCTCTTCCCACCCCCAAAAAAAGGATGTCTTGTATCATAAAAAACCCTCTCCTTTAAATGATTTAAAGGAAAGGAACACTGATAGAAACACCTGACAACTAGTTAATCTTTTAATTTATATCAGGTTCACAATCAGGATCTGAACAGGGAGTAAAAACTTTGAGATGTTTAGATTTAACCTTTTGAAAGTCAGATTGATAGTGCAACAGTATGGCATTTGCCTCACACACAGCCGACACAGGTTGGACTGTGGCTCGAATTCCAGCCATTGAGCCTACCAAGAGGAACTTCTGAGCATAGAGCCAGGAGTATCCCTTGAGCAGCACTAGGTGTGTCCCAAAATCAAAAAAAATTTTACTATTTTGATCCCAGATAAACATTTTTTTTGTTTGTTTGTTTTTGGGTCACACCCAGCGGTGCTCAGGGGTTACTCCTGGCTGTCTGCTCAGAAATAGCTCCTGGCAGGCACGGGGGACCATATGGGACACCGGGATTCGAACCAACCACCTTTGGTCCTGGATTGGCTGCTTGCAAGGCAAATGCTGCTGTGCTATCTCTCTGGGCCCCCAGATAAACATTTGGATCAGAGACTTCTATCTGTCCTCTTTAATTGGAGCATATCTTTCAGAAGGTTTGTAACCCACAATGAAGACCTATAAATATATATATATATATTGGCTTTAGGGTCACACCCAGCAGCGCTCAGGAGTTACTCCTGGCTCTGCGCTCAGCAATTGATCCTGGCAGGCTAGGCGGACCATATGAGATGCAGGGATTCGAACCACCATCCTTCTGCATGCAAGCCAAACGCCCTACTCCATTCTATCTCTCCAACACCTAGGAATATTTTCTTGTAAAATTTATAGATCATACATTATGAAGTGATAAGCTTTTGCTAACAAGAAGGTACAATCTTTGGAACACAGAGAAAAGAGATGTACTTGGTCTCAAACATGAAAGTCAAGTTTAAAACATCTCTATAACATTCAATAAAGTTGGATTCAGATTCACAATCATTTCTGAACATGGCCCCATTCTCACCGCCAAATCCATTGAACTCACATTCTTCTGGGATTGTCTTAGTTTCTGAACCAAGCAGATCGTGACACTATACTGATAATATGCGATAGAGGCATGTAGGTTCTTCAGAGACACTAAAGGCTTGATCCCCAAAACAACCAAGTCATGCCAGGATTGATTCCAGAGTGCAGAGCTAGATGAAAGCCTGAGTTCTGTTGGGTATACCCCACAAAGAAACAACAGAAGAAAAGTAGGGCCTGGGACACAGTATAATTAGGAAACATACTTTGAATATAGGAGCCTCAGGTTGATAGCCTGCATTACACAAGCCAAAGTTGACAGGGAGGCACTGATGTCTTGATACCCTAAATAACTCATGAGCAACATGTAAGTCAAACTTGCTCGCAATCAAGTAGGACTCATTGGGAATTGGGACACTGGTAGAGACGTTTGATCACTAGCACTCCAAGAGATCACGAATAATGGCAGGAGTAGTTCCTAAATTCTGAGTACTCCCATGTAAGGTCACGATCTTCCCCAAACTTACAAAAATTAAATGGCTTGAATTTGGGAGAATTGTAGGATGTACCCGTAGTGTTTCAGGCAGAAATCTAGCCCTAGGTTCAAGAAAAATTCCTGGAGGCTTATAAGATCAATGTGCAGCCTGGATCAAATCTGGTGCACAGAGGTCAAGGCAAATACCATACACAATGCACTACCTCTTAGCACTGTGGAATGACATTTAGTTACTGAATTGGACTCCTCTAAGATAGAAAGTCAGACCTGGAAGGTTAAAACAATGTGGAGGGGCTTGACTTTGGGGAACTGCAAAGTCAGGTCCCCTATTGAATGCAGATACCTGACTGATATTTAATTCTCTCCAAGGGACTGTTTAACAGGTGCACCAAGGAAACTCTTACCTATGACCCGCAAGTGCTGGTAGGTCTCCAGCATCACATCTCTGTAGAGTTTACGCTGAGAGGCGTCCAGGCACAGCCACTCTTCTGGGGAGAAGCTCACAGCCACATCGGGGAATGTCACCATGTCCTGAGGCAGCACACACAGAAGGGGTCAGGGCCCAAGCTCACCCAAGTTCTAGGATTAGAGAAGGAACCTTCTGGTTCCCTAAAGAGACGCAAGTCCTCTGTCTCTACTCTCAGAAGGAACCAGCTTCAAAGTCAATACGTAAATAGGCACCTCTAAATAGCCTGGGTGACAGGCTCCAGAAATCCTTATAGTTCAGCCAACAGACATTCAAAACAGCCAGGGGTTTCCAGACAGGCTCGATCCAAGGTCAATCTCTGGTTTAGACTTGGGACACCTCATGTCAGGAATAACTCCTCCTTGGTACAGAGTCAAGAATAAGCCGAGTATCGCAAAATAGGATAAAAGTCTCATCAAAACAAAACAGTCTTAGATAGTACAGCACGAAGAAATCATAACTAACTCCCACAGGGAACTGCACTCACAGGAAAGGACCCAGCAACATAGTTTCTAGGATGTCAGAAAATTCTTCACCCAGAGTTAAGACTTAGGAACACTGGATATGTGCCAGACCTCCGTGTATGGTCTTAAATGAAGATAGTGAGAAGACAAGTGCCCAGGCATCAGCCGACCATCTGGGAACTTAAGTAAAATGCAAATGTAGAACTTTGTGCTGAACCTAGGTAACAGCCAGGACGGAACTTGCCTTGCACTTGGCTGGCCCAGAGAGAACCCCAGACTCATCTTATGATCCATCACACAGAGTAGAAAGAACACCTGAGAGCAGAGTCAGGAGAATCCCCTAAAGGCTGTGGTGCCAGAAATAAAATTTAGTAATAGAGATGAACCCAGATGAGGCAGAAATGATGCCTTAAAGCAGAAATCCAGGGATAGAGCCAGGAGAGATAGCACAGCGGCATTTGCCTTGCAAGAAGCCAATCCAGGACCAAAGGTGGTTGGTTTGAATCCCGGTGTCCCATATGGTCTCCAGTGCCTGCCAGGAGCTATTTCTGAGCAGACAGCCAGGGGTAACCCCTGAGCATCGTCAGGTGTGGCCCAAAAAACAAAACAAAACAAAAAAAGTTATCCAGGGATCAAGGATTTCATTAGCAAGGAGTCCATATTACCAGGAGATCAAAGCTGGAGCCCAGGACCCCATAGAGTCTGAGACCTGCTAAGGGTGACCCAAGAGCACTATTTCAGGGGCCAGGCCTGTGCACCATTGGGTGTGGCCCTCATACCAAACAAAGCAATCTAGGACAAAAGAGGCCTCAAATACAGTGTGCAGTACCTTGACCGGAAGTCAAACCCTGACACTGGGGTGTTACACACTCCTATCCTCCCACCCTGTCCTTCTCTAAGCTCATAATCTGCCCCTACCTGGGAACAGGATTTCAAACGGTGCAGTTCCATCTTCACTTGTCTATATTATTCATAAAGAGCTGCAGCAAGGCCGTTGTCACAAATCTCTGTAAGAAGACATCGGTGTGAGTACCAGAGAGAAGCCCTGACTGGAAGTGCCTACAATGGGGCAGGAAATGCCAGATGGGCCGCAACTCTGAGCACTGGCAAGACCCACATGAACACACAAAGATAAAAACTCCTTTCTTGGGATCGGAGCGATAGCACAGGGGTAGGGCATTTGACTTGCATGCGATCAACCCAGCAAGGACCCAGGTTCGATCCCTGACATCCGACAGGGTTCCCTGAGGACTGCCAGAAATGATTTCTGAGAGCAGAGCCAGGGCTAACTCCTGTGTGCAGCAGGGTGTGACCCCAAGACAAAACAAAACAAAAAATATCTCCTTTCTGTCCAAGGAAACAGAATGGGTTTGGGATCAGGCTGTGAATAGGACAGGAGTGCTGGCCTTGCTCTACAGGGAGGAACTGCAGTCTACAGCCCCTGGGAGCCCCGGACAGGGTCAGACTCCAGGGCAGAGGTACAGTAATTCAGTCCCCTTGAAGGCCAGCACCAGAAAAGTCACTTGCACCCAGTCTGGTAGTGCTGGCTACAAGACTCAGGGTACAAACCCTCTGCGGCTCACCTACCATACGGTATCCCCACCAGTTCTAGGACCAAGCTTTGTGCAGAATAGGACTAAGCATTGGCTTTGAGGGGGTGTTTCCTTTAGTGCAGAGATAGAAGGAAGTCCTTACCAGTGTGTCAGTGCACCCATGAACTGTTTAATTTCTTTTTTTTTTTTTTTTTTGTGGTTTTTGGGTCACACCCGGCAGTGCTCAGGGGTTATTCCTGGCTCCAGGCTCAGAAATTGCTCCTGGCAGGCACGGGGGACCATATGGGACGCCGGGATTCGAACCGATGACCTTCTGCATGAAAGGCAAACACCTTACCTCCATGCTATCTCTCCGGCCCCCGAACTGTTTAATTTCTATGGATTCTTCAGGATCTTCTTCATGGACAGAAGAGACTGAGAAAGAGGTAAGTCAATCCTGAGGGAGGTGCTTACATTGTGGTCAAGGTGTATTAATACACCCCAAGATGAACTTGATGCTGAAGCACGTGATTCAGGTAGAATGCGGGCTTGAACAACTGAATGCAAGTCATTTTAGATATGACAGTGAGAGCGGCCAGAGAGATACCATGGAAGTAGAGCATTTGCCTTGCATGCAGAAGAACAGTGGTTCAAATCTTGACAACCCACATGGTCCCCCGATCCTGCCAGGAGCGATTTCTGAGCATAGAGCTAGGAGTAACTCCTGAGCGCTGCCAGGTGTGACCTATAAACATCCTCACCCCCCCAAGAAAAAGAAATGACAGTAAGGCTGGAGAGAGACCACAGTGGTGAACGTTTCTGTTCCACTAATTCAGTGAATAAGTTCCGAAGTGTAACCCTATCTCTCAGCTGAACAAAAAGCACCATTTGGAAACAAACAAAATACACATCCACATCCTCGTTTGAGGTTTGATTATGGCTCAATTTGGGGCCTATGAGTATATAACTTAAGGTCAGGTGGGATCCACCGAACAGAAAGGAAACGACCATATGTGAATTTTAATACATCAGTAAAGTCAGAGCTGTAGGACAGCAAAGAGAGTCCAGTTAAGAATTAATCCTAGGGGCCGGGTAGGTGGCGCTGGAGGTAAGGTGTCTGCCTTGCAAGCGCTAGCCAAGGAAGGACCGCGGTTCGATCCCCCGGCGTCCCATATGGTCCCCCCAAGCCAGGGGCGATTTCTGAGCACGTAGCCAGGAGTAACCCCTGAGCGTCAAACGGGTGTGGCCCAAAAACCAAAAAAAAAAAAAAGAAAAAAGAATTAATCCTAGACCTTCAAAATGGGCCCAACACCAGAGGAACCCTTGAGTGTGGCAGGTATCACTCCAAAACAAAAACAAGTCTCACTCTAGGCATGTTCTTCCCAAATATCAATGAGCTGACTTTATTTTTTTCAGTTTTTCTATACTAGGGGCTCCCACCAGGCAGTGCTCTCATTTACTCTGCCTTTGTGCTCCCTGATCATAATTGGTGTGACTTGGGGTTCATGTACGGTGCTGAATGAGAACCATGTTTCCATCTCCACACGAGGTAAGAAGAGACCTTCCCACTGGAATACACATCCAATTCACAATGAGCCAGCTGAAACATTTGGCCTAATATTATATCAATCAAAATCACTGTACCTCTTCCCTCCCTAAACCATTTCCCACACTAATCACAGAATTTCTTGGCTCTGAAAAATAATATTAAGACCTTTCAAGTACACAAATCATTGCACTGACTTTTGAACTCGTGAGACTAATGGGCGACTTCTCGTGATAGGCTCTGGATACTCCCGCCAGTGCAGAGAACATCAATGTGGTAAAAGAGCTGGCATAAAGGGCCCCATTGTATAAGTCCAATGTGTTTCCACCACTGAGTAATCCTGCAAATGAATTAAAATATTGATTTGGAATTTGCAAATCTTATCAATTCACTCTTTTTGGAGATCTCTTTCCAAAAGAAATTTGTAGGAAGGTGGAATTCTGAACTGCTGGTCTGCATACTAAAACCA
Source organism: Suncus etruscus (assembly GCF_024139225.1). Taxonomy (NCBI): domain Eukaryota; kingdom Metazoa; phylum Chordata; class Mammalia; order Eulipotyphla; family Soricidae; genus Suncus; species Suncus etruscus. The sequence continues at coordinate 3,191 of NW_026060298.1, read as the reverse complement.
ACCCAAACATGCAATGTAAGAATTTGTTGATAGGCTAGAAAAAATGCAAAATGGGGAGGGCTTTGCTTTGCATGCAGCTGGTCCAGGTTGGGTCTCTGATATCCCTTAAGTCCCCTTCTCCAGACAGGAAAATTTTCTGAGCACAGAGCAAGGAGTAACCCCTGAGTACTGCCAGGATTGATCAAAAAAACCACAATAAATTTAACTGAGTGCAAGGCTGGAGAGATAGCACAGCAGTAGGGCATTTGCCTTGCTGACCTGGGATTGGCCTGGCTTTACTTTCCAGATTCCCATATTGTCCCGTGAGACTGCCAGAAGAGATTTCCAAGCACAGAGCCAAGAGTAACCCCTGAGCATTAAAAGCATCAGGCACTTTTGAAATTCCTTTGGAACAATAAACAATCCAGGAATAGCTAAAGCAATCATTGGGAAAAAGAATATGGGAGGAATTACTTTCCCCAACTTTAAACTTTACTACAAAGCAATAGTTGTCAAAACAGCATGGTATTGCAATAAGGACAGGACCTCAGATCAGTGGAATAGGCTTGAATACTCAGAAAATGTTCCCAGACACACAATAACCTAATTTTTGATAAATGAGCAGGAAATCCTAAATAGAGCAGGGAAAGCCTCTTCAACAAGTGGTGTTGGCACAAATGGCTAGCCACTTGCAAAAAATTGAACTTAGACCCCCAGCTAACATCATGTACGAAGGTAAAATCCAAATGGATTAAAGACCTCGATATCAGACCCAAAACCATAAGATATATAGAACAACACATAGGCAAAACACTCCAGGACATTGAGACTACAGGCATATTCAAGGAGGAAACTGCACTCTCCAAGCAGAGATTAACAGATGGGAATATATTAAGCTGAGAAGCTTCTGCACCTCAAAGGAAATAGTGCCCAGGATACAAGAGCCACCACTGAGTGGGAGAAACTATTCACCCAATACCCATCTCCAAAATATACAAGGCACTGACAGAACTTTACAAGAAAAAAAAACATCTAATCCCATCAAAAAATGGGGAGAAGAAATGAACAGACACTTTGACAAAGAAGAAATACAAATGGCCAAAAGACACATGAAAAAATGCTCCACATCACTAATCATCAGGGAGATGCAAATCAAAACAACGATGAGATACCACCTCACACCACAGAGAATGGCACACATCACAAAGAATGAGAATAAACAGTGTTGGCGGGGATGTGGAGAGAAAGGAACTCTTATCCACTGCTGGTGGGAATGCTGTCTAGTTCAACCTTTCTGGAAAGTGATATGGAGATTCCTCCAAAAACTGGAAATCGAGCTCCCATATGATCCAGCTATACCACTCCTAGGAATAACCCTAGGAACACAAATATACAATACAAAAACCCCTTCCTTACACCTATATTCATTGCAGCACTATTTATCATAGCAAGACTCTGGAAACAACCAAGATGCCCTTCAACAGACGAATGGCTAAAGAAACTGTGGTACATATACACAATGGAATATTATGCAGCTGTCAGGAGAGATGAAGTCATGAAATTTTCCTATACATGGATGTACATGGAATCTATTATGCTGAGTGAAATGAGTCAGAAAGAGAGAGAAAAATGCAGAATGGTCTCGCTCATCTATGGGTTTTAAGAAAAATGAAAGACATTCTTGCAATAATACTTTTTAGACACAAAAGAGAAAAACAGCTCACCTCAGGAAGCTCACCACAAAGAGTGATTAGTTTAGTTAGAGAAATAACTACATTTTGAACTGTCCTAATAATGAGAATGTATGAGGGAAATGGAAAGCCTGTCTAGAGTACAGGTGGGGGTCGGGTGGGGAGGAGGGAGATTTGGGACATTGGTGATGGGAATGTTGCACTGGTGATGGGTGGTGTTCTTTACATGACTGAAACCCAAACATAATCATGTATGTAATCAAGGTGTTTAAAAAAAAAGAACTGAATAGAAACTGTTCAAAGAGACACTTTTATAGTGATAGTATGGGCTCTGTCATCACCAATTTTTAAAAGTACTAAAAAAAATTTGAGTGGGTCAAGAAAAGAAACGGGCCGGCAAGGTGGCGCTAGAGGTAAGGTGTCTGCCTTGCAAGCGCTAGCCAAGGAAAGGACCAGGGTTCGATCCCCCGGCGTCCCATATGGTCCCCCCAAGCCAGGGGCAATTTCTGAGCGCGTAGCCAGGAGTAAGCCCTGAGCATCTAACAGGTGTGGCCCGAAAAACCAATAAAAAAAAAAAAAAAGAAAAGAAACAATAGGGAAGGTATTTTGAATGTGCTGACCTGACATCAATGACCTGTCACTCTGTGACTCCCATAGCCGGCGAGGAATAATTTCTGAGCACAGAGCCAGGAGTAGCACCTGAGTCTGCAGTTGTGGCCAAAAACCAAACACACAAAAAATGAGTTGAATGAAACCTGGTTAAATAGGCCACGAAGTGACTATATATTGGTTGTTGTTTTCAGATTCTAACTCAGCCTAAAGAATAGGGAAATCATTGGGCTGGAGCAGTGGCGCTAGCAATAAGGCGTCTGCTTTGTAAGTGCTAACCTAAAATAGACCACGGTTCAATTACCCAGTGTCACTCCCCAGCAAGGAGCAATTTCTTTCCTTTTTTTTGTTTTTGTTTTCTCAGTTACACATGACTGCTCTCAATGGTTACTCCTGGCTCTAAGCTCAGAAATCGCTCCATGCAGCTCCGGGGACCATATGGTATGCTGGGATTCGAAGCATTGTCCTTCTGCACGCAAGGCAAACGCCTTACCTTCATGCTAACTCTCAGGCCTCCAGGAGCAATTTCTAAGCACAGAGCCAGGAGTAACTCCTGAGTGTCATAGGGTGTAGTCTAAAAACAAACAAACAAAAAAAGAGTAGGGAAAACAGATTAAGAGAATCAAAATGAGGAATATAAAAATATCCACATCAGGGTTCTGCTGAGCTAACTCTTCTGCAATTTAAACATACAAATCAAAAATATATTTATATGTGCTAAGTGACAGCACAGTGGTGGGGCATTTGCCTTGCATGCTGACAATACAAGAAGGAAACCAGTTCCATTGCTAGAATTGAATATGGTTCCCCAAGCCTGCCATGAGTGTATTCTGAATGCAAGTAACCCCTGAGGATCCTGAGAGTGACCCAAGAAACAAACAAACAAAAATTTCTAGTAGGACTGAGATTTAG